>NC_091576.1:33922832-33927832 GCF_042767895.1 Penaeus vannamei
ATCTTGTCGACGAAAGGGCTCTTTCTTCTTATTATTTTCCTTTTTCTTGTTCTTATTCTTCATTTTCTTCTTCCTGCGTGTTCCTTCGTCCTGTTATGTCCTGCTTTTTGTTCCTTTTTTCGTGCCTGTCTTTTTCTTTCAATCTGTACGAGTTATTTGTTATTTTCAATTATTATTATTTTATTTATCATATTATTATAATTTATTTATTATATTATTATTATTTATTTATTATATCATTATTATCTATTTATTATATTATTATTATTCATTTATCATATTATTATTATTTATTTATTATATTATCATTATTTATTTATCAGATTATAATTTATTCATTATAAACATTTTATTTATTATTAGTTATTTATATTTATATTGATTATTTATGATGTTATTTATCGCTATATTTCAATTTCCATTGGTTTCTGTTCGATAGTTGTGAGAGAGGATATGTATGTATGGATATGAGGTCACTATAATGAGGCTTATGTATGCAGCAAATAAAAAGAAAATGCACATCATCATAAGAAAGAAAGAAAAGAAAAATTATTTGGATTACTTTTTCTTTATTCCCCCTTTCTCCCTTCCCTTCCTTTCTCACTTTTTCCCTTCCCTTCTTTTCTCTTCCTCTCACTTTCCCCCTGTGTCTCCCCTATTCTCTCTTCTCCCTTCTTCCCCTCTTCCATCCTTCCCTCCTCTCTTCCCTATCTCTCCTCCTTTCCCCCTCCCCTCCCTTCCCTTTCCTCTCCCCCCCCTCCCCCCGGCCCTTAGCCTCCCCAACCCCCTAGAGGATGCCAAAGGGCGCCCCACATCCCTTTCCTCAACCCCTAAACCCCATTTCCCTCTGCGGGCGGCAGGGGGTGGGCGTCACTCGCGGTGCTACACGCCCATGGAAGGGAGACCCCACTTGGGCTGTCTTATTAGTGACGCTTCGGGTGTTTCTGCTTTTTTATGTCTTTCCTGCTCGCTCTCTGGCTGTTTCTCTCTCTCTCTTTATCTATCTATCTACCTCTTTCTCTTCTCTCTCACTCTCTCTATTTATCTATTTCTCTTCTCTCTCTCTATCTATCTATCTCTTTCCCTTCTCTCTCTCTCTCGTTTGGGGTGTTTCTGCTTTTGTATGTCTTTCCTGCTCACTCTCTGGCTGTTTTTTCTCTCTCTCTATCTAGATGTCTGTCTATCTACCTCTTTCTCTTCTCTCTCACTCTCTCTCTATCTATCTCTTTCCCTTCTCTCTCTCTTTCGTTTGGGGTGTTTCTGCTTTTGTATGTCTTTCCTGCTCAGTGACTGGCTGTATCTCTCTCTCTCTTTATCTATCTATCTACCTCATTCTCTTCTCTCTCACTCTCTCTCTCTCTCTCTCTCTCTCTCTCTCTCTCTCTCTCTCTCTCTCTCTCTCTCTCTCTCTCTTTCTCTCTCCCTCCCTCCCTCTTTCTCCCTTTCATTCTCCCTCTCTGCTTCCCCCATAACTATTTTCTCCTTCCGCTTAAAGAAAGAACCGGGCATCGGAGGACATCCAAGACCCACTTGCGCTGGACGAACTCGCTGCCTTGACCTTTGACCCGAGACCCAACCCGAGACGGATCCCGCAAAGAACGTGTCCAAGCAAAGGGGGGAGGGAGGGAGGAGGGGAGGGAGGGGGGGACTTCCACGTTCCCATGTGATCGCAAGGAAGGGTGGCTTCTCAGCTTTTTTTTTTTTTTTTTTTTTTGTTATATGAAAGCGACAGAGAGAAAAACCATACTGATGGCTTCATAGGAGGAGGTTGCGAAAACACACACACACACATACACGCACATGTACATGCACATGCATACGTACACACACACACACAAACAAACAAACACACACGTATATGCATATACTAACATATACATAAATGCGCGCTTGTGTGTATGTATGAAAAACAGAAAAGGACAAACAAAAAGACAGACAGACGGACGTGGAAAGGAAAGAGAGAGAGACAACACCCCCTCCCCCCCTAGAGAAATAAAACCCGACCACGAAGACGTCAACACCGCCGTGGCCTGCAGCTTCCCTCTTCTCTCGTGGTTTCCGTTCTCCTCTCCCCTCATTTCCTCAATTTCTCGCTCCTCCATTCTCTCCAGTTTTTCTCTCCTCGATTCTCTCTCCTCATTTTCTCTCTCCTCCATTCTCTCCAGGTTTTCTCTCCTCATTTTCTCTCTCCTCCATTCTCTCCAGTTTTTCTCTCTCCTCATTTTCTCGCTTCTCGCTTCTCTTCCTTAATTCCTTCCTTCCCCGGTCTCCTTCCCTTTCTTCCCTTCTGTTTCCCATTTCTTATATTTTTTTCTCCCTTCCCTCCTTCCTTCCTTCCGTCCTTCCTTTCTTCATTTTCTTAATTTCTGTTTCCTCACTTAATGTCGTTCCTTCTTCCCCCTTTCGCCTTAACTCTCTCCCCTTCCTTTTTCTCCTTCTCCGCCCCTTCCCTCTTTCATCTCTTACCTTTCCTTCATCTTCCTATCTTCATTATTCCCCTTATTTTCCCTTCCTTTCCTGTTCTGTTTCATCCTTCCCATTTTATTTCCTTTGGTTTAGCCGTTCGTCTTATCTTCCTTTCTCACCCTCCCTTTTCCATCTTTTTTTTCTTTCCCCTTTTCTTCTCTTCCTTTCACTTCTCTTCCCTCCCTTCCCTTCCTTTCACACTTTTTCCCTTCCCTTCTTTTCTCTTCCTCTCACTTTTCCCCTGTGTCTCCCCTATCCTCTCTTCTCCCTTCTTCCCCTCTTCCATCCTCCCTCCTCTGTTCCCTATCTCTCCTCCTTTCCCCCTCCCTTCCCTCCCCTTTCCCTCTCTCCCCTTCCATCCCTTTCCCCCCTCTTCCCTGCCCTCCCCTTCCGCTGCCCTGTTCTCCCTTCCCCTCCCCTCCCCTCCCCCCCTCCCCTGTTCTCCCCTCCCCTCCCTTTCCCTCCCCCCCTCACCCTGTTCTCCTTCCCTCTCCCCTCCCCTGTTCTTCCCTCCCATCCCCTTCCCCTCCCCCCCTCCCCTGTTCTCCCCTCTCCCCCCTCCCCTATTCTCCCCTCCCATCCCCTCCCTTCCCCTCCCCTGTTCTCCCCTCCCCTCCCCTCACCTCCCTCTTCCCCTCATCATCATCTCCTGTGTTTGTGTGTTCTGATTCCCATGATGAACGAGCGAGCACCGCCGGTCAGATAAGAGATAGCGGGGAGATGGCGCTGATAACGGGGGGGGCGGGGGGCGTGCGTTGGTGGCACGAGTGGGGGTGAGAATGAGGGGTTTATGAGGCACACTCTCGCCTCGTGGGCCTTTGTTGTTATCATGAGGCATTATCATTATTGTTAACATTGGTTTTATTATGGGTGTTGTTGCTATCGCCATTATTAAAGTTATTGCCGCTATTATCATTATCGTTAATATTGTTATCATCACTATTATCAGTATTATCATTATCATTGAGATCATCATCATCATCATCATCATCATCATCATCATCATCATCATCATCATCATCATCATCATCATCATCATCATCATTACCATCATGTCATCATCATCACCATCATCAGTGCTATTATCATTATTGGTATTATACTTTCATCATTATTTATCTATCTATCAATTTATCTCGGACAATTATAGTATTTTAAGATAAAGATTAAGGTAATGCACTGCTTTTTATGTGGAATTTATAATCAGCGTTGAATTACTGTAATATAAAAAGAGAAAAAGAGAGACCTATGTAAACAATTAAAAAAAGGGAGATGATGAAGACATGAACAAGAAAAGAAAGAAAGAATGAAAGAAAAGGGGAAAGAAAGAGAAAATAGCATAGTAGCTTAAGGAGCCATAGAAAAGAGACTGAGAAGAGAGAGAGAGAGAGAGAGAGAGAGAGAGAGAGAGAGAGAGAGTGGAGAGAAAGAGAGAGAGAGAGAGTGGAGAGAAAGAGAGAGAGAGAGAGTGGAGAGAAAGAGAGAGAGAGAGAGTGGAGAGAAAGAGAGAGAGAGAGAGTGGAGAGAAAGAGAGAGAGAGAGAGTGGAGAGAAAGACAGACAGAGAGAGAGAGAGAGAGAGTGGAGAGAGAGAGAGAGAGAGAGAGAGAGAGAGAGAGAGAGAAATCGAAGGGGAGAGAGAAAGTGAGAGTGTGAAGGAGATGGAAAGAATAAGAAAAAGGAATAATAATAATAATAATGATGATAATAATAATAATAAGAGAGAGAGAGAGAACAAGAGTGAGAAAAAAACGAGGGAGAGAGAAAAAAAATCACGAGACAGAACAAACGAGATAGAGAAAACAAGAAAGAGGAAAAAGTGAACAAAAAAGACAATGGAAAAAAATAGCATAACAGCTTCAGGATCCGAGCATAGTTTTACGACCGAGCTAAATCTACAACAGGCGGTTAAACTCCAGCTGATTGGCTCGATGGCTTTCACGCCGCGGCCACGAGCGCAAAACTTTCTCGGAGACAGTCTGTCTACCTCGTAAATAAAGTAAATAGATAGATAGATGAATGGAAAAGACAAGTAAATAAATCCGCTTGAGGGAACATAAGAATAAAGATCATGTTTTATGTATTGTTTTTTTTTGTTATATATATTTTTCTTTTTCTCGCGATGAACGACTCGAGTAAGCGAGGGGAGTACGAGCGTAAAATTTATAAATATAATAATAAGCATACAAACAGATATATATTTGTTTATTCACTATTTATTTGTGTTTTGTTTTTGTTTTAATTATCATATTATTGATTTATTATCAAATCAGTCTTAAATAACGTTGGTTTTACAGCAAATATACCACAGGCATGTTTATGAAACCACGAGCCTAAAATTAAATGATAGTGCTCTGCTAAGGAATTAAATAAACAAATAGATGAATATCAAATGAAAGAAATTCATCAAAATAAATCTCGGATTAAATAGGAAAAAATAGTATTATTATTATCAATGTCATTTTTATTATCATCATTATCATTATCATTATCACTTTTATCATCATTATCATTGTCATTAGCGCTTTCGTCGTC
>NC_091576.1:33937118-33982118 GCF_042767895.1 Penaeus vannamei
ATTGAGAGAGAGAGAGAGAGAGAGAGAGAGAGAGAGAGAGAGAGAGAGAGAGAGAGAGAGAGAGAGAGAGAGAGAGAGAGAGAGAGAGAGAGAGAGAGAGAGAGAGAGAGAGAGAGAGAGAGAGAGAGAGAGAGAGAGAGAGAGAGAGAGAGAGAGAGAGAGAGAGAGAGAGAGAAAGGTAGAAAAAAGACGGGGAGAGAGAGTGTGAGGTTGAGGGAGAAGGGAAAGGGAGAGGATTAAGGCAAGGAAAGGAAAGAGAGGGGAAGATTGAGGGAAAGGGAGAAAAGGGACAGGAAGAGAGAAATAGGGAGGTTGAGGGAGAGGGTGATGGAGGGGATGAGAGTAAGGGAGAGGGAGATGGAAAGGTTGAAGGAGAGGGAGAGGGAGAGGGAGTGGGAAAAAGTAGAAGGAGAGGGAGAAGGAAAGATAGAAAGAGAAACAAAGAGAAGAGACAAACAGAGCCAGAGACCGACACTGACAGAGAACATCCAGCAAAACGCAGAGAGAAAAAGAAAAAAAAGGAGAAAGAGCGAAAGAGAGATAATAAAAAAAAGACGAACAGACAAAAAACGCAGATCCTAGCCGACGAGGGACAAGCAATGGCTGTCGCTTCCCTCCCTCGCTCCCTTCCGCAGGGTGAGCACCAATGCCCCCTTGACAGCCCTTAGTGGCAATCCCCTTAGGGAGACAATGGGCAGGGGCAGCCAGGGGGCGTATCCAGAAGCCCGGGGAGGGGGTGGGGAGGGAAGGGAAAGAAGGAAAGAGAGGCGGGGGGGGGGGGGGAGGGGGGGGAGGACAGAAAGAGAGATTGACGAAAGGGAAAGAGAAGGAAGAAGAGAAAGAAAGAAGGGGGATAAATCGTATGGACAGACGAGGCACTAATTGTCATGTAAATATGTGGTGGAGAAAGGAACTCACTTGCCGCAGCCTCTGACGATGGGTAAATGAGCTTTGTATGGGCGGGGGGGGGGGGGGGGGGGGTAGGGGGGTTGTAAGGTGGAATAGATAGGGAGAGAATTCCGAGGAACCTCCTTTTCTTTTCTTTCTGTGTGTTTCTTTGTTTGTCTTTTTCTTCGTTTCATTCTGTTTTGTTTTGCTTTTTTCACATTTTTTTTTTACAATCGCTTTTTTTTTCTTTATCCGAATCTCTTTCTCTCTTTCTCTCACTCTCTTATTCTCTCCTTCCCTCCCTTACCCTCTCCGTCTCCCTCCTCTCCCCCTCTCCCATTCAACCCTCTCCCTCTCCCCTTCTCCCACTCCCCTCCCCCCTCTCCCTCTCCCTCTCTCCCTCCTCCTCCTCTCCTCTCCCCCTCTCCTTCTCCTCCCCTCTCCCCTTCTCCCTTTCCCCCTCTCCCCCTTTCCTCTCCCACACATCCCTCTCCCCTTCTCCCTCTCCCCTTCTCCCACTCCCCCCTCTCCCTCTCCCTCTCCTCCCTCTCTCCCTCTTCCCCTCTCCCTCTCTCTTCTGCCCTCCTCTCACTCTTTGCCTCCCTATCTCTTTACAACAGCAACGCCTAATCCAGTGCATTAAATCTTTCATCACAGTCACGCCTTTTAATGTTTTCGAAGATCGGGGCAGCAGGAGGAAAAATAGAAAATGCAAATAAGGAATATCTGGCAACTCGGGGCGATGGAGTAAAAAAAAAAGAAAAAGAGAGAAAAAAAAAAACTCGTTATTGTTTTTTTTTTTTTTTTTTCGTGATGCGTTTATGGATTATATATCAGAGTGATTTTTTTATTTTTTTATATTTTTATTTTAGGATGTTTTCAAATCCATTTTTGTTTTCCTTCTTCATTTTGGCTTCGTTTAACATTTCTTTTTTTTTCTTTGACTTGTATTATATCTTAGTGGCCTCTTGCGTGTCTCTTTTTACGCAGGGTTTGAAAAAGGGGTCAAATGATGTTGCAAATTTGGGCGTTAGTTGCACACAGGTTGCACGCGGGTTCAGGTTTGCAGGAGAAACTGCGTAGGATGAGGGAGAGGGTGATGGAGGGGATGAGAGTAAGGGAGAGGGGGAGGGAGAGGGAGTGGGGAAGGGTAGAAGGGGAGGGAGAAGGAAAGATAGAAGGAGAGACGAAGAGAAGAGACAAACAGAGTCAGAGACCGACACTGACAGAGAACATCCAGCAAAACACAGAAAAAGAGGGAGAAGGAAAGACAGAAGGAGAGACAAAGAGAAGAGACAGACAGAGTCAGAGACCGACGCTGACAGAGAACATCCAGCAAAACACAGAGAGAAAAAGACGGAGAAGGAAAGATAGAAGGAGAGACAAAGAGAAGAGACAAATAGAGTCAGAGACTGACACTGACAGAGAACATCCAGCAAAACACAGAGAGAAAAAGAGGGAGAAGGAAAGATAGAAGGAGAGACAAAGAGAAGAGACAAACAGAGTCAGACACCGACACTAACAGAGAACATCCAGCAAAACACAGAGAGAAAAAGAGGGAGAAGGAAAGATAAAAGGAGAGACAAAGAGAAGAGACAAACAGAGTCAGAGACCGAGACTGACAGAGAACATCCAGCAAAACACAGAGAGAAAGAAGGGGAGAAGGGGAGAGGGAGAGGAAGAGGGGGAAGTGGGAGAAGGGGAGAGGGAGAGGGAGAGGAAGAGGGGGGAAGTGGGAGAAGGGGAGAGGCAGAGGGAGAGAGGGAGAGGGATGAGTGGGAGAAGGGGAGAGGGAGAGGGGGGATAGAGGGAGAGGGATGAGTGGGAGAGGGGGAGAGGGGGAGAGGGGGGAGACGGAGAGGGTAAGGGAGGGAAGGCGAGAATAAGAGAGTGAGAAAGAGAGAGAGAGAGAGAGAGATTCGGATAAAGAAAAAGGAAAATCGTGGTTGCAAGTGGCATTAGTGAATATTGGATCTGTGAATGGTCGCAGGTTATTCAAAGCGTGTTACTACAGACCGTGATGTAGAATGATGCCATTGTTTTGGTTGTTGTTGTTGTTGTTGTTTATTGGTGTCTTGCTTTTTCTCTTTCTCTTTTTTTCTATTTCTCGTTTTCTTTCTCCCTTTCTCTTTTATCTATTTCTCGTTTTCTTTCTTTCTTTCTTTCTCTCTCTCTCTCTCTCTCTCTCTCTCTCTCTCTCTCTCTCTCTCTCTCTCTCTCTCTCTCTCTCTCTCTCTCTCTCTCTCTCTCTCTCTCTCTCTCTGTCTCTCCCTCCCCTCCTCCTCCTCCTCCCTCCCTCCCTTCCTTCCTTCCTTCCTCCCTCCTCCTCCACCCTTCCACCCTCCCTCCTCCTCCTCCTCCTCCTCCCTCCCTGTTTTTCCTCCTCCTCAACGCCACATCCCTTTCTCCCTCTTATTCATCTTGCTCCCTAATCACTCCCTTGACAAATGGCGTACAGGTGGTCCTCGAGACGCGCCGCAGTGTCACCCTCGACGCGAGTAGGAGATCCGAGGGCCACTTAAAACCCGTGTGATTGATGGTGTTCGCGGGGCGCTGGGGCATGAAGGGGCATCATAGGAGGGGGGGGGGGGAGGGGGGGAGAGGGGGAAGGGGGGAATAGGAGGGGGCGGTCGAGGAGGAGGTGTTGTCTTGGCTGGTCGGTCTTTGTGTTTTTGTTGTTTTGTTTTTTGTCTTTCTTCTACTTTCTCTCTGTCTCTGTGTCTCTCTTTCTCATTTTCTTGTTTTTTTCTCTCCTTCCCCCTGGTTTCTCCCTCTCTCCCTCCCTTTATTCCTCTCCTGTCTTCTCCCTCCCTCCGTCCCTTTCTTCTCCCTCCCTCTCCTCCCTTTTCCCCCAGCTTCTCCCTCCCTCCCCCTCCTCCCTCCCAACCCTCTCCCCCTTCCTTCTCCCTCCCTCCCTCTCCTCCCAACCCCCTCCCTTTATCCACTCCCTCCCTCTCCTCCCAACCCTCTCCCTTTATCCACTCCCTCCCTCTCCTCCCAACCCCTCCCCTTATCCACTCCCTCCCCCTAACCACTCCCTCCCTCTCCTCCTCCCTCCCTCTCCTCCCAACCACCTCCCCTTATCCACTCCCTCCTCTCTCCCTCTCCTCTCTCTCCTCCCTGAATTATCACTGGTTCCCCTCCCTCCTCCTCCCTTCCCGAATTATCACTGGTTCCCCTCCTCCTCCCTCCCTCTCCTCCTCCCTCCCTCCCGAATTATCACTGGTTCCCTCTCCTCCTCCCTCCTTCCCGAATTATCACTGGTTCCCCTCCTCCTCCCTCCCTCTCCTCCTCCCTCCCTCCCGAATTATCACTGGTTCCCCTCCTCCTCCCTCCCTCTCCTCCTCCCTCCCTCCCGAATTATCACTGGTTCCCCTCCTCCTCCTCCTCTTCGGTCGTGGTCAATCAGGCGTAAAAACCCTCGTCGCGGCGTCCTCTTCGGGAGGAGCCGATGCTATCTCGTGCCTTTCGAGCGCCGACGGAGGTGGAGGAGGAGAGGGAGGGGGAGGAGGAGGAGGGGGGGAGGAGGTGGAGGTGAAGGTGGTGGGGGAGGAAGGGAGGTGGGGTTGAGGGGGAGGTGGAGGTGGGTGAGGTGGTGGGTGGAGGGGGGAGGTGGGGTGAGGGAGGGGAGGGTGGAGGAGGTGGAGGAGAGGGAGGGGGAGGAGGAGGGAGGGGGAGGAGGTGGAGGTGGAGGTGGAGGGGGAGGTGGAGGTGGATGTGGGGGAGGGGGAGGTGGAGGAGGAGGTGGAGGTGAAAGTGGAGGGGGAGGTGGAGGTGGGGGTGGGGGTGGAGGAGGAGGTGGGGAGGAGGTGGAGGTGAAGGTGGTGGGGGAGGAAGGGGGAGGTGGGGTTGAGGGGGAGGAGGAGGTGGGTGAGGTGGTGGGTGGAGGTGGAGGGGGAGGTGGGGGGGGAGGGGGAAGAGGAGGGGGAGGGGGAGGGGGAGGTGGAGGTGGGGGTGGAGGTGGAGGTGGAGGTGGAGGAGGAGGAAGAGGGATGGGTCTGATGTCCCTCTGCGTTTCTCTCTATCTCTATCTCTATCTCTCTCTCTCTCTCTCTCTCTCTCTCTCTCTCTCTCTCTCTCTCTCTCTCTCTCTCTCTCTCTCGTTCCTTTCCATCTGTTTTGCTGCTTTTTGTCAATTATCAATGTTTTCTGTCAATTTTTATGTTTTCTTTCTATTTTGATCCTATCTCGTGGCTTTAACTCTTTAAATCTTTCTACCTATTTTTGATTCTCTTTTTCTGTTTTCGTTATGGTTTCTGCCTCGATGCTCTCTATCTATTTTGACGTTTTTCTTTCCATTTTTCTCATTTTGTTATTATTCTCTCCATTTTGTTTTTCTTTTCATTTTTTTTCCATTTTGTTGTTTTTCTTTCCATTTGGTTGCTTTTCTTTCCATTTGTTTTTTGTTTCCATTTTGTTATTATTCTTTCCATTTCGTCTTCATTTCTCTTTTGATGTTTCTTCGTTGACGTCGGAATCTTTTGTCTCGACGTCTTTGGCTCTTTGATGAGACGTTGTTTGTCTTATCCTTAAAAATGTGGTTTATGAGGAGGAGTTTTTGATGATGAGTTGTTTGTCTTTAAAATGTGGTTTGGTTTTGTGGGAAACGTCTTTAAAATGTGGTTTGGTTTTGTGGGAAACGTCTTTAAAATGTGGTTTGGTTTTGTGGGAAACGTCTTTAAAATGTGGTTTGGTTTTGTGGGAAACGTCTTTAAAATGTGGTTTGGTTTTGTGGGAAACGTCTTTAAAATGTGGTTTGGTTTTGTGGGAAACGTCTTTAAAATGTGGTTTGGTTTTTGTGGGAAACGTCTTTAAAATGTGGTTTGGTTTTGTGGGAAACGTCTTTAAAATGTGGTTTGGTTTTGTGGGAAACGTCTTTAAAATGTGGTTTGGTTTTGTGGGAAACGTCTTTAAAATGTGGTTTGGTTTTGTGGGAAACGTCTTTAAAATGTGGTTTGGTTTTGTGGGAAACGTCAGGTGCGGGTTGAAAGGGTTGTGGTTGCGGGCGTGGGAGGTTGAAAGACAGACGGGTGGAGGTGTTGATGTTGGTGGATACCGGTTGTGTTGTTAAGATAATTATCTCAAGGTGCATCGAATTTTCTTGATTGAAAATGTTGTTAAATGAAATGCATCTCGTTGCCCTTTTCTTCTCTTTACGTAATGGAGGTTCAACACGGAGTATATTGTGAAATGAAGCACATGCCCTCTTTTCCTCTCTCTCTCTCTCTCTCTTTCTCAATCTCCCTCTCTGTCTCTCTCTTTCTCTCTCTCTCTCTCTCTCTCTCTTTCTTTCTCTCTCTCTCTCTCTCTCTCTCTCCCAGCCCCTTCCCCCCACCCTCTCCTCTCCCCTCCACCCTTCCCCCACCCTCACCTCTCCCCTCCACCCTTCCCCCACCCTCTCCTCTCCCCTCCCCCTTCCCCCACCCCTCCCCTCTCCCTCCCCCTTCCCCCACCCTCTCCTCTCCCCTCCCCCCTTCCTCCACCCTCTCCTCTCCCTCCCCCTTCTCCACCTCTCTCTCCCCTCCCCCTTCCCCCACCCTCTCCTCCCTTCCTCCCCTCCCCCACCCTCTCCTCTCCCCTCCCCCTTCCCCCACCCTCTCTCTCCCCTCCACCCTCTCCACCTCTCTCTCCCCCAACAAACGCACCTCCCCAAGCATAGCACACGTTAATCCCTCCACAACGCAAGCAAAAAGCCGACGTTCGCGGGAAAGGTCAGACAAGTGCAAGGATAAGATAACATTCCTCTCATAGCTTGACCCCCCCCCCTCCTGCCCTCCTGCCCCCCTCCCCCCGACGTCCAAGTAGCAAGGCCAGAGCGTTAAGTCAGTCGGTGTTGGGCCAGCTGCTTTCCTCTCTCTCTCTCTCTCTCTCTCTCTCTCTCTCTCTCTCTCTCTCTCTCTCTCTCTCTCTCTCTCTCTCTCTCTCTCTCTCTCTCTCTCTCTCTCGGGGTCCGCGCTCCCTCGCCGGCCCTCTGTCTCTGGCGACCGCGGAGGAGGAAGAGGAGGAGGAGGAGGAGGAGGAGGAGGGAGAGGAGGAGAAGAAGAAGAAGAAGAAGAAGAAGAAGAAGAAGAAGAAGAAGAAGAAGAAGAAGAAGAAGAAGAAGAAGAAGAAGAAGAAGAAGGAGGAGGAGGAGGAGGGAAGGAAGGAGTGAGGGAGGGAAGGAGGGAGAGGGATTAGATAAAGTTAGGGGACCTTGGAGAGTGTCTGAGAATTCTGTCACACACTGTGTTGTTTCAATTATATTTTTTTACCTAATCTATCTTTATCTTACCACTCTCTCAGCGTCCAAAAAATTAATGCCTCGGTAATGAAAAGGATCAAAATACCCAAGTAGACCATCTACCTTGAGTTCGAGCGCTGACAACCCAACAGAAGGTCGTAGTAGGCAAGTGCGGGTCGTGGCGTGTCGTCCTGATAGCTTAAGTACACAAAACGTCCCAAAACGAATCAACCATTCAGAGGAGAATTGCCCCGAAAGCACACACGTGGCCGCGTCACCCTGGGGGCCTTGTGACAGACGAGCCCGCTATTGCCTCTTCGTCGTAACAAGGAGGAGGCTCGGGTCTGTTCTCGCTCGTTTGGTACTTTTTGCGTTCGGGTGAATCGGGTTTGGGGGCTGGCGGGGGGGGGGGGGGGGTGGGGGGGGGGATATGTATCTGTTACGGAATTAGTGCGGGGGAGAGAGAGGATTCTATGGAGGGGGTTTAAAGCAGAAAGAAGGAGAGGAAGGCAAGTGCTGCAGGGACGAGGCCGTGAAACCAGATCGAGCGGTTCCTTTAGCAGCGCTGCGCAACGTCCTCGCTGGCAACGCTACGGAATGCCATCGTTCATTGTCAGCTGGTCGTTCTAGCGTGAAATCAGCTTGGAAAGTGATAAAAAAGAACGTAACATTTGACCTTCTTGGTAACAGCAAATTTCGCCGAAACCCATATTCGTTGAGAGAATAGGAGAGTCACCCCCTACATTTCATCTTTTTTTTGACCACCCACCACACATATACATTACAAAAGTCGTGATCTCTGCGGACAATAGATCATTAGGAGGCCGTTGGCTGTCCTGTCAGCTGAACACACCGGATAAGGAACTGGCTTGCGAAATATAAAGTAAAAGTGAAAAAAATAGACAACAACATACGTACAGCCAGCCTCACGATGCCATCTCGCTGTCAGCCATGTAAGGAGGGGCATCATTAGCTTCGGCGGGTTTGTGCTGTAACGGGTTGGCCGCTGTGAACTGTTCCTGACCTGAGATAAACCCTCCTTGCCGGTCTGGTCTCGGTCTCCGCCCCCCCTTTCGGATGCTGCGGAAAGGGGGGAATTGGGGTTCCAGTGCCAGAGGGGAGTCGCAGCGCCGGGGGGTTCCGTTGGGGGCGAATCCGTAGCTCGGGTTGGAAGTCGGTGTCGTCGAGGGAGGTGGGGTGCGAGTTTCTCTTTCACTCTCTTTTACTCCTTCTCTCTATCTCTATTTCTTTCTCTCTTTCTCTCTCTCTCTCTCTCTCTCTCTCTCTCTCTCTCTCTCTCTCTCTCTCTCTCTCTCTCTCTCTTTCTCTCTCTCTCTGTCTATATCTATATCTATCTGTCTTTCTATGTACCTATCTGTCCGTCTATCTATCTATCTATTATTTACTTATTTATTCAATTACATACATTCCTACATATATAAGTACACACATGCAGGGAACCATTTACGTGGTTATTTACTCACCTCTTCACCTCTCCTTCTGGCTGGTCACCTCAGTCACTCCTCCTAACCATGTCTTCCCTTTGCTCATTCTACCCCACCCCCCCTCCTGTCTTCCTGCTCGCTTCCCTCACGTGTCTCGTCCCCTCCGCCCCCCTTCCCTTTTACTTCTCTCTTCCTTTCTCCTTTTCTGGCTTCACTTTTTTTTCATTTCTCCTTTTCCACTTTCTAATATCCACTCCTTTTCTTCTTTCTTTTCTGTACGTCTTTCTATATTTCTCTTGTCAGTTTATGTCGGTGTCTCCACTTTTTTTCCGTTCTTCTCTACCCTAACATCTCCACCTCCTTCTCCCTCATTCACCATTCTCACTCTCTCTCCTTCCACCTCCACCTCCTTTTCCCTCATTCACCATTCTCGCTCTCTCCTCCTTCCACCTCCAGCTCCATCTCCCTCATTCACCATTCTCTCTCTCTCCTCCTTCCACCTCCCTGTCCACTCCCTACTCCCTTATCACCTCCTCCCTCCTCCCCTACCATCATTCTCCACCTCCATCACTTCATCCACTTTCCTTCCACCTGTATTTCCTGTTCTCTTTGCTTTTCTTCTTCACCTTCATTCCCCTCTCCGCCTCTTCATCCTCTCCGCCTCTTCCCCGTCTCGCCCCTCCCTCCACCATCTCCTCCACCTCTTCATCCTTGCCATCTCCTCCCCCTTCCATCATTCCTCTCCTTCCATCTTCCTTTCCCCTCCCCTCATCCACACCCTCCATCTTCCCTCCTCCATCTTCCCCTGCTCCTCCACCCTCACCCTTCCTTCCCATTCCTCTCCACCCCCTCCTCTCACCCCCATCCCCTTCACCTTCCTCACCATCTACCCCTCCTTGCTCCTCCACCCCGCTCTTCCTCCTTCTACCCCATCCCCTACCCCCTCCAGCCCCTTCCCCCTCCCAACCCCCTCCCTCTTCCTCCCTTACCCTCCCATCCACTTCCCCCTCCCCACCCCTCCCTTCCAGGCCCTCCCCACCCTCCCTTACTCTCCCATCCACTCCCTCCCAACTTCCCCCCTCCTCTTCCTCCCTTACCCTCCCATCCCTCCCCCTCCCCCTCCCCACGCCCTCCGCAACCCCCTTCCCCCTCCCACCCCCCTCACCCTCACCCCCACGCCCTCCACACAACCCCCTCCCCCCCCTCCTGTCTCGCCTTCCACCGCGCCTTCAGCCAATTACTTCTCATTGCATCCATCCTGCAGCCTCCCGTCGCATCTCCAGCGGGCGGTGGGGGGTTGGGGGGTTGGGGGGGGGTGTAAGGTGGAGGGGGATAGGGGGCGGGAAGGGGGAGGGTGGCACGCCCTTGCGACGCCTGGCACTGGGTGTCTGCGTGTGCTTTTGTTCCTCTGCTTGCTGTTGTTGTTTGTCTGTATTATAGCTGTTATTATTATTATTATCATCATTAATATCATCGTCATTATCATTATCATTATCATTATCAAAATCATCATCATCACCATCATTATTATTATCATTATCATCATCATCATCATTATCATTACTATTATCATCATCATCATCATTATCTTCATCATCATTATCATCATCATCATCACCATCATTATTATTATTATTATTATCATCATCATCATTATCATTACCATTATCATCATCATCATCATCATCATCATTATCTTCATCATCACCATTGTATTCAATGCCATTGCTATTGTTATGATAATGATAAAAAAAATATGATAATATTGATATGATAACGATAATGATAGTAATGATTATGATAGCAACAATAACAATCGTAATGATGATAATGATCACTCTTATTATTATCATTATTGTTATTACCATCATCATCAATGTAGTAGTAGTAGTAGTAGTAGTAGAATCATCATTATCATAATTGTTCTTAGTCTCATTATTATTGTCATTATCATCATCATTTTGCTCGGGTAATATAGTTATTTTTTGCTGTTTTAATGTTTTAATATGTTTTAATATTCTCTTTGCTTCTTTGTCTTTTTTAATGTGCATGATACCGGTTTTTTATTTGTATTTATATGTATGAATTTGTGTATGAGTGTGTGTGTGTGTGTATATTTATGTGTATGTTTGAACGTGTGTGCGTGCGTGCGTGTGTGTGTGTGTGTGTGTGTGTGTGTGTGTGTATGTGTTTGCGCGCATGTGTGTGTGGATGTGTGTGTGTGTGCGTATGCACATGCGTCCGTGTATACATGGAGATAACGCCAAGCAGCTTTAATACATACATCAACAGACTTATCTCTCTGTTTATTAATTCTGCTCACATGCACGCCCACGCCCGCCTGTCTCCTGCGCCCCCGCCCACACCATCCCGCCGCCCGCGTCCTTCTCCCCTCGTTGGCCTTATCGACTCCTGTATACAGTTTCTCAGACCTTCGACCCCCGCCCACCCCGCCCACCCCGCCCACCCCGCCCATCCCGGGAGACGCCGAGTACACGGGCAGCGTCTGAGTGTCAACCCACGCCGCCTATGACCCACGCCCACCGCTTCGTCGACGGTTGTTGCCTACATCTTGTGTTGTTGTTTTTGTTTTCTTGTTTCTGTTGTTATTATTATCATTTTGTTGTTGTTTTGCCTTTACTCTTTATGTAGCTGTTATATATATATATATATATATATATATATATATATATATATATATATATATATATATATATATATATATATTTAGATTTGCTAATTTGTGGGTATATATATATATATATATATATATATATATATATATATATATATATATATATATATATATATATATCTCTATATATATATCCCTCTCTCCCTCCCTCCCTCCTTATCTCCCATCTCCTCCCTCCCATCCTCCCTCCCTTCCTCCTATCTCCCTCCCTCCCTCTTCCTCCCTCCCTCCCTATCTCCCTCCCTCCTCTCCATCCTCCCTCCCTATCTCCCATCCTCCCTATCTCCCACCCTCCCTCTCCTCCCACCCTCCCTCCCTCCCCCCTCTCGTGTGTGGGAAGTTATGGCCATTGTCTGACAACATTTCGCCCGGGACCACTTGGTGTCTCGTCTCCCCGTGTTGTTTTTCTCCGAACTGGTCCGAGGTGCTTGTGGGCGGTTGTTTATATATTGGTGCGGGCGGACCTGCTGATTCGGGCGGACCTGCTGATTCGGGCGGACCTGCTGCTTCGGGCGCTTATGAGGTTCTGCTGAGGAAGAGCGGGGGGAGGGGGGAGGGAGGGGGAGGCAAGGAGGGTCTCCTCCTGGGATGTTTTCTCTTTGACGCACGCGCACGCACGCGCAAGCACGCTCGTACGCACGCAGTTTCAAGGTAAAGAGTAAACTTGGAATCAAAGTATTTCTTTTTTATCCGCGTTGATTAAATCACGTTTTTTTTTTTTATTATGCTCGTGAAACTGATTATGATCATTATCAGTACTTTCTCTCTCTCTCTCTCTGTCCATCTATCTATCTATCTATCTATCCATCTCTCTCTATCTCTCTCTCTCTCTCTCTCTCTCTCTCTCTCTCTCTCTCTCTCTCTCTCTCTCCTCACTCACTCTCTCTCTCTCTCTCCTCACTCACTCTCTCTCTCTCTCTCTTCACTCACTCTCTCTCTCTCTCTCTCTCTCTCCCTCCCTCCCTCTCATTCCTCTCCCTGCTTCTATCTCTATCTCATTTTCCCTCTATTTTCTCAATCTATCTATTTCTCTCTCAAATTATTGTATCTATCCTTCCTCTTTATCAAATATGCGCCTTAATATTCGTCATTAATAATTTCAAATCGCTACTCATCATATCAACGATTCTCCACTTAATATAACTATCAATCATCACACATCATAACTATGCATCATTCTTCTCTCCCATATTCGATTCTCATTAATATATATATCACATGGAGTTTTCAGAAGATGCCCCCCCTCCCCCTCCCCCTCCCCCTCCCCCTCACTCATTCATCAAACGTCGAAAAACTCCCTTAAAAGTTGATTGGAAAAAAAACCCATAAAGATCAACGTTAAGCGTATGAACAATGCGCGAGACTTGACTTTCACCATCCCTCGGCCAAAAAAAAAAAAAAGAAAAAAAGAAAAAAAAAAAAAAACTCACCATCCCTCGGCCAAAAAAAAAAAAAAAAAACCTTTCACCATCCCTTGGCCAAAAAAAAAAAAAAAAAAAAAAAAAAAAAAATCTAAAATGACTGGTTATCTGATGTATTTACGAAATGCGGGTATGTAATCATTCTGCCGTTAATCAAGGAGGAAGGATGAGATCGACGGTTTACTCTCCGTGGGGCTGCTTTTCCTCCCTCCTCCTCTTCCTCTTTTTCTCTCCTTTCCCCTTTCCCTCCTCCTCCTTCTCGTCCATCTGTCTTCTCTCTCCCCTTCTCCTTATCAACTTCCTCGTTACCTCTCTTCCCCCTTTTCCTCCTCCTCCTCATTCCCTCTATTCCCCAACCTCTCCTCCCCCCTCTCCTCCTCCTCCTCCTTCTGCCCGTTCCCTCTAATCCCCTTCTCCCTTCCTCCTCCTCCTCCTCTGTTGGCATTTGCCTCTCCCCCTTTCCATATTCTCTCATTCCTCTATCCTTACACTTACTCCCATCCCTTCTCACCCCCTCCATTCTTTCCCCCTCCCTTATCCTCCCCCTCTCTCTCCACCTCCCTTCCCCCTTCCCTCCCCCCCCCCTTTCCACCTCCCCTCCCTCCTCCCCTCCCCCTCTCTCTCCACCTCCCCTTCCCCCACCCCACCTCCCATCCCTCCCCGTTCATTCTCGCCCCTTCACCCCTCCCCTCTCCCTGACTGTAGAGAGGGGAGTGAGAGAGAGAGAGAGAGGGGGGGGGGGGTAAGGATTTGTGAGCGTTGTTCAAGAATTGAATTCAAGAACATTACTCATGCAGAGGATGATGATTATGTAGGTAATAGGATGAGAAGTATAATGATAATAATGATGTCAATGATAACAATTATAGTGAATGAGATGATAGTGGTAATAATGATAATAGCAATAATAGTAATAATTGAAATGTCGACAATAATAATAAGACAAGAATCTTTATGTTAATGATGACGATAAGATAAGGATAATGATAAAAATAGAATACTAACAGTAGCGACAGCTGTAAATAATCGGATAAACAGATGAAGATATATGTAAATAATTCATAAACACTTTATAAACAAACAACGGATAATATAGCCACACGAATAGATAAACAATAATATAGCCACACGAATAGATAAACAAATAGATAAATTATATTTCAGTAAGTCTGGCCATCCCCAGACTTCTTCGGAGAAGAAGAAGATAGATAGATAGATAGATAAGTAGATAGATAGATAAATAGACAGAGAGAGAGAGAGAGAGAGAGAGAGAGAGAGAGAGAGAGAGAGAGAGAGAGAGAGAGAGAGAGAGAGAGAGAGAGAGAGAGAGAGAGAGAGGGAGAGAGAGAGAAAGAGAGAGAGAGAGAGGACAAAGAAAGAGAGGACAAAGAGAGAAGGAAATAGAGAGAAAGATAAAGAGAGAGAGAGAGAGAGAGAGAGAGAGAGAGGGAGAGAGAGAGAGAGAGAGAGAGAGAGAGAGAGAGACATGATAATAATTAGTGTCGGAGAGACTGCTAATAATAAAAAAAGAAAAAGAGATAATAGAATAAAGAACGAAGGCTTTCTTAGAGACAGAGAGACAACGAGACGGACGAGCTTGAAAGACAGATAGAGAGGTAAATAGAGAGAAAGATAAAGGGATATAGAGAGAGAGAGAGAGAGAGAGAGAGAGAGAGAGAGAGAGAGAGAGAGAGAGAGAGAGAGAGAGAGAGAGAGAGAGAGAGAGAGAGAGAGAGAGAGAGAGACAGAGAGAGAGAGAGAGAGAGGACAAAGAGAAAGGTAAAGAGTGATAAAGATAAAGGGATAAAGAGAGAGAGACTGAGAGAGCGAGAGAAAGACAGAGAGACAAAGACCCTCAGGTAGGCAAGCAGACACATGATAATAATTAGTGTCGATGTTGTTAATAAAAAAAAAAAAAAAAAATAAAAATAAATAAATAAATAAAAAAAATAAAAAAAATAGATAAAAAAAAAAACGAAGGCTTTCTTAGAAGAGAATCGAAACGCTTTCCAAAGGATCCAGCTGCTGCTCCTCCGGCCTTCGGTTCTGGCAACGAGACGCCCAAACGAGCTTGAACAGATGGGCGGAGGAAGGGTTTTTTTTTTTTTTTTTTTTTTTTTTTTTGCTTTGGGGTTTTGGTTTTGCTTTTTGAGAAGAGTGGATTTTGGTTCACTTTTTTTTCTTTTTTTTCTTCGTAGTCTGTCTGTCTTTTTGTCTGTCTGTTTCTCTATCTTTTCTTTCTATCTGCCTAATTATCTTGTTTATTTGTTTGTATTATGTACGTAAATGACTCCCCCCTCTTTCTCTCTCCTCTTCATCTCTCTCTCCTTTTCATTTCTCCCTCCCTCCCTCCCTCCCTCCCCCTTCCCTCCTTCTCTATCTTTCTCTGTTTCTCCCGTGCTAGTGATCAGCATCATTTGGGAAAAGACAATGTAAGAAGAAACTATAAAAATTCCACTTGATAATGACGATGAAAAGAATTATGCTCGTTTCATTTTTATTATCTTTCATAACAGGTCATTTTGTTTGTTAATAAATCTGCAAAGAAGGAATTGCATTGTGTAATGTTTGGATCGGTATTAAATATTCGTCATTATGTTATGATTGTGTAATGAGTATGTGATTATCAAAGATCTGATAAAAGGGTGTTTATGGTAACTGAGAAATATGATGTATTCGCTCGTAAATAGATGTGATTTTATGAAATTCAAGTTCCCAAATACTCCTTTTCTTCGAATTTTATCTATCGTAAAATTCGCTCTTATATCTAAAAACGTGTAATGAATTTTAATTGAAGTTTTCCAGGGTAGGGTCCCTCCCCCACTCTCCTCACCTTCTCCAGTCAAAAAAACAAAACAAAACAAAACAAAACAAAAACGGTTTGATATCCAACGCTATTTGACATTCGTTATCAAGATGGAAGTAAATGGCCAATGGGGAATCAAATTTGAGTTAATACTTTTGCAAAGCCTGTATGCGTCCGTGCCTGCATGTGTATGCGTGTGCATGTTCTGCGCGCATACGAGTACACGCGCAAAGCCCATGCATATAAACTTACAGAATTTACACAGCGCAACTTTAAAAGGACGACCGAGACGCTCTGACATCGTCCCCTCAAGCACGCCCTCTCAAGCGGTATCTCAGATCTCGAGGGCGACCTGTGGCCTCCCTCTGTCCCTCGGAGCTCAAGGCCAAGCCCTGTCGAGTGTCTTCCTCGCACTCACCTTGTTCAGGATGTGTCATACGCCATATATTACTCCTTAGATGACGTTAGTGGGGTGTGAGAGATCGTTAGGGACAAATGGGCGGCAGATACAGCTTGGCGCGGGTTCAGGGCTACAGATATGGGCTATATAGAAGGCGTGAGTAGGTGTGAGAGCGGTGGGCGGTCGGCAGCCAGCGTCGAGGGTGGGCGGCAGAGGTGAGTGGGAGGGAGAAAGCGTGTTGTGGGCGGCAGACGCAGGTGAGTGGGAAGAAGAGGGACCATGGGCGCCAGACGGGGGTGAGTGGGAGGGAGGTGTGTTGTGGGCGACAGACATAGGTGAGTGGGAAGGGGAAGGGGAACTGTGGGAGGGTGGAAGTGTGACCGGCAGTCGGAGGTGAGTGGGAAGAAGAAGGGGAACTGTGAGCGGCAGAGGTGAGTGGGAGAGAGAAGGTGGGTTGTGGGCGGCAGACGCAGGTGAGTGGGAAGAAGAGGGACCATGGGCGCCAGACGGGGGTGAGTGGGAGGGAGAAGGTGTGTTGTGGGCGGGAGACATAGGTGAATGGGAAGGGGAAGGGGAACTGTGGGAGGGAGGAACTGTGAGCGGCAGACGTAGGTGAGTGGGAAGAAGAAGGGGAACTGTGAGCGGCAGAGTTGTGGGAGAGAGAAGGTGTGTTAGGGGCGCATACAGGTGAGTGGGAAGGAGAAGAGGGGGGACCGTGGGCGCCAGACGGGGGTGAGTGGGAGGGAGGCGTGTTGTGGGCGGCGGACGGGGGTGGGAGTGGGAGGGAAGTGTGTTGTGGGCGGCAGACATAGGTGAGTGGGAAGGAGAAGAGGGACCGTGGGCGCCAGACGAGTGGGAGGGAGGTGTGTTGTGGGCGCCAGACGGGGGTGAGTGGGAGGGCGAAGGTGTGGGCAGCCAAGGTCTAGAATTCCAGTCCGGTGAATACAGGATTTATCATCACGCGGAGCACATAAAGCCTAACAAGGACGCGAGGAGGAGCCATTACCCGACTTCATGCTCAGTCCAGTCTTTTGCTACGCGGTTTAACTGGAGGAAAAAAGGCGTTCTGGATGTCAGTCGCCACCTGGCTGGCTTAGGAGGAGTTGCAGGAGGTCACAGGATGGAGGTGGAGGTATAATGCCATTTTTGTTTTTGTTTTGTAGAAGTTAATCTGTCTGTCTGTCTGTCTGTCTCTCTCTCTCTCTCTCTCTCTCTCTCTCTCTCTCTCTCTCTCTCTCTCTCTCTCTCTCTCTCTCTCTCTCTCTCTCTCTCTCTCTCTCTACATATATATATATATATATATATATATATATATATATATATATATATACATATATACATACATGTATGTATACATATATACATACATACATACACACACACACACACACACACACACACACACACACACACACACACACACACACACACACATATATATATATATATATATATATATATGTATATATATATATATATATATGTATGTATATATATATATATATGTATATATATATATATATAAATATATATATATGTATATATATATATATGTATATGTATATATATGTGTGCGTGTGTGTGTGTGTGTGTGCATGTGTGTATGTGTGTGTATGTGTGTGTGCGCGCTTGTGTGTGCGGGCGCGTGCGTGCATATGTATGTCTGCAAGTGTGTGTGTTCCTCTCCGTCCCTCCCTAATCATTCTGCTCGACACTAGAGAAACACATAAACCCAAAGACGCAGACAAGGCACACACTTATTCTTGCTTCGCACCTTATACTCGCACTAACTCTGCAACAACGACGTCTCAGGCACATGCAAGGGAGGTGGGGGGGGGAGGGAGGTCGGGGGGGAGGTCGGGGGAGGTCAGGGGGAGGTCGGGGGGGAGGGGGGAGGGGGGAGGGGGAGGGGGGGGGTTGCAATGCCTCTCCCTTGAGTCTATCGAACCTCTTTCATGTACGACAACCTTGCAACACGATGCAGGGTGCCTCTTGTTACGCACATCCGCGTTGCATGAACTTTCCTTCTTTTTTTTTTTTTTGGGGGGGGGTCCAAGAATTTGTGTTTTCTTTTTTTTTGTCCAAGAATTTGTTTTTTGTTTTCCAAGAATTTGTTTTTTTTTGTCCAAAACTTTTTTTTTTGTCCAAGAATTTGTTTTCTTTTTTTTGTCCAAGAATTTGTTTTCTTTTTTTTTTTGTCCAAGAATTTGTTTTCTTTTTTTTGTCCAAGAATTTGTTTTCTTTTTTTTTGTCCAAGATTTTTTTTTCTTTTTTTTTTGTCCAAGAATTTGTGTTTTAGGTGTTTATCATTCACAAAATTCGGGGAATGTTGTTCTGAATGTTTGTTGTCTATGGTACTATCGACTTTGTATTTTGAAATGTGTTATTTATAAAATTCAAGGATAGATGTTTTAAATTATCGCTGTCAATAAAACAAATAATAATATATTAGATAAAGGCTATCTTTAAACAAACAAATAAAAAAAGATCAAATATCAATTTTATATGAAACTCAAAATAGACTATATTGTATGAAAGCGATCCAAAATATGTAATTTATTAAAGCAAAAGATAACTAAATTTTGGAATATTGGACGAAGTAATATGAAAAAGGTATTATCTCCTAACAGCCAGTTTCAACGGAAGGCAATAGATGGCGCTGGTTGTTCGATACGGTGACATATTACAAAGGTGGTAATAGTCGAATAAATTCCAGTGTTTCACGTTTAGATCTTCATGTTCGAAAAAGGAGAGAGAGAGAGAGAGAGAGAGAGAGAGAGAGAGAGAGAGAGAGAGAGAGAGAGAGAGAGAGAGAGAGAGAGAGAGAGAGAGAGAGAGAGAGAGAGAGAGAGAGAGAGAGAGAGAGAGAGAGAGAGAGAGAGAGAGAGAGAGAGAGAGAGAGAGAGAGAGAGAGAGAGAGAGAGAGAGAGAGAGAGAGAGAGAGAGAGAGAGAGAGAGAGAGAGGAGAGAGAGAGAGAGAGAGAGAGAGAGAGAGAGAGCGAGAGAGAGAGAGAGAGAGAGAGAAGTCAGAATAAGTGGTATAACTTACACACATAGAATCATACAAGTAAAGTAAAAAAAAAGAAAGCAAAAAGAAAAAAAAGCAAAAAAACAAAAAAAAAAAAAACTAGAAAAAAAATAAAAAAAAAAAATAGAAAAAAAAATCAAGAACAAAACCAGACAAAAGCAGTCCAAGAAAGTGCACTACACTCGAAAGCAGTAAAGATAAAGACACAAATAAAAGGGTTTTGCACTTTTATGGCGAGGTCCCCACAGAAAGACGCTCCACTCGTACTCAACCCATTTCTCCATTTAACTTCTGTTTGGCCGCCCGCGATGCACAGGAATGGGTACAGAGCAATAAGACGATAGATCAGTGGGCGAGTAAATTCAGGATTGACGAAAAGCTCTACACCCCCTTGATGTCTATCTATCTATCTATCTATCTATCTATCTATATACATATATATATATATATGTATATATATATATATATATATATATATATATATATATATATATATATATATATATATATATATATATATATGTGTGTGTGTGTGTGTGTATGTATATATTGTGTGTGCGTGTTTGTGTGCTTTCGTGTATGTTTATTTATGTCTATATGTATATATGTATGTATGCATTTATATGTGTGTGTGTGTATGTGTGTGTGTGTGTGTGTGTGTGTGTGTGTGTGTGTGTGTGTGTGTGTGTGTGTGTGTGTGTGTGTGTGTGTGTGTGTGTGTGTGTGTGTGTGTGTGTGTGTGTGTGTGTGTGTGTGTGTGTGTGTGTGTGTGTGTGTGTGTGTGTATTTGTATATATATGTATATATATACATATATATACATATGTATATCACACACATATATCCACACTTAACTAGATCACCGAACCGCCCTGTCCCCAGCGGCATCTTCCCGAGGAAATATATCCATCCATCCCTTCTTCCTTTCGATCCCACTCTCAATCCCATCCCCCCCCCCCTCCCCCCCCCCACCCCGCCTCTTAGGTACTTGGCATCACCTCCCCCTCCCTCCCCCCCTCCCCCCCCATTTTTAGGTCTCCCTCGCTCGGTCACAACAGCGTTTGTTCTCTCCCTTTTCGGGTCCGCAAGCATATGCTGCTCTCGGCCACGCCCACCTAACCTTTTTGAGTGACTTTTTTTGTTCTTTTTTTCTTGTTTCGATGTTTTCTTTCTTTTTTTTCTTGTTTCGTTTCGATGCTTTGAGGGGATTTTTTTTTTGTTACTCGCTGTATGATTTTTCTTATTTTTTAAAATATGGTTTTGTATGCTGTTATTAGTACTCTTTTTTTTTTTTTTTTTTGGGGGGGGAGAGGAATTGAGTTGGTTCTGGTTATTCATTGTATATAATTTTTTATTTCTTTTATTTGTTTATGTATGTTGTTGTAATCTTTATTATCTTCACTTTTTTTTTTTTTTTTTAACTTATTTTTTAGTTTTTCTTTCACTTTTTTTGGGGGGGGTGGCTGGGGTTGATTTTCATAGCCAAACATGTTCAAGTCGTCACAAAAGCTGTTTCCTTTTACAACTAACCAAATACGGGCTGTGGAGTTTAGACAACCCGGTTCTGATGCTTTGACTCCCCCCCCTCCCCCCCCCTTTGACAACTCCCTCCTTCTCCCCTCTCACTTCTCTCCATTTATCTTATCTTTCTCCCTCCACCCTCTCCTGTCCGTCCACTCTCCCTTCTCACTCAGCGCTCTCCTTTATCTCTATCCTCCCTCCACCTCCTCTCCTTCCACCCTCCTCCCTCCCTCCCTCCCTCCTCTCCTCTCCCTCCCTCCTCTCCCTCTCCTCCCTCCCTCCCTCCCTCTCCCTCCCTCCTCTCCCTCCCTCCCTCCCCCTTCCCTCCCTCTCTCTCTTTTCGGTTTCGTCTTCTGATTTCGCTTTTATTGACATATTTATTTTTTTTCTTATGCTATATTCTCCTCTTTCACCTAGGCCGTTCGTCGGATCCAACTGCCTTGTACCCAAGTTGGTGATTAACATAAACCAGCAAGTTAGGCTTGTTTAGCGATTAGTCCACCCCCCCACCCCTCTCCCTTTCTCTTACCCCCTCTCCCATCCCCTCTCCTCTACCCTCCCCACCTCCTCTCCCTCTCTCTCATCCCCTCTCCTCTCCCCCTTTCCCATCCCCTCTCTTCTACCCTCCCCCACCTCCTCTCCCCCTCTCTCATTCCCTCTCCTCTCCCCCTCTCTCATCCCCTCTCCTCTCCCCCTTTCCCATCCCCTCTCCTCTCCCCCTCTCTCATCCCCTCTCCTCTATCCTCCCCCCTCTCCCCCCCTTCCCCCTAAGTGCCTAACCCTCCAGAGCAAGGGAGAAGAGGGGATGGGAGAGGAAGTGGGAGGGAGAGAAAAGGGGGATGGGAGAGGAAGTGGGAGGGAGAGGAAAGGGGGGTGGGAGGGAGAGGGAAGGGGGGGGGGAGAAGGAGGAAGAAGGGAGAAGAAAGGGAGAGAGTAAGAGGAAAATTGTAGGGTAGGCAGAAGCGAGAAGGGAGAGGGAGTAAGAGTAGGAGTAGTTGGGGAGTTAGAGATGGTGGAGAGGTAAGAGGGTATACGAAAGGGTAGAAGAGAGAAATAGAGGGAAAGAAAAACGAAAAAAAGAGAGGAAACTGGAAGAGGGAAGAGGGAGATGAAAAGCGACTGAGGAAGGGGAAGAGCAGGAGAGGAGAGGAGAGAAACGAGAGAGAGAAAGAGAGAGAGAATAGAGAGAATAGAGAGAAAAGATAGATAGATAGATAGAGAGAGAGAGGAAGATGGGGGAGGAGGGGAGGAAGAAGAGGGGAAGGGAGAATCAAAGGAGGGAGGAGGAGGAGGAAGAGGAAGGGAGGGGGTTCCAGGGAGAGGAGGCAAGTCGTCAAACAAGAGAGACAAGCAAATGAAAGACGAACTTATAGAGGATAAATGGAGGAAAGAACAGGAAATACGATAAAGGATAGAACAAAGAAGACCACAGGCTAAAAAAAAAGAAAGAAAAAAGAAGGAAAGATAAAAAAAAATGTGGACGGAGAGAGAGAGAGAACAATCAAAAAGAAAAAAAACAGAATGGATATGATGATAAAAAGTAACAAGAAAATCACATGCGAACGAATGGACAACGATAACAAACCAGAATAACTGGAGTGATAGAGAGACCATAAAAAAATATCCGATAATCCCTCAACGGACATCTCCCAGTTCCCCTTCTCCCCTCCCCCCTCCCCCGAGGTACTCTCCCACCTCCCTTCCCCCCTCCCCCAAGTCCTTTCCCCTCCCTCACCTTCCCCCTCCCCCTCCCCCAAGTCCTTTCCCCTCCCTCACCTTCCCCCCTCCCCCCTCCCCCCAAGGTACTTCCCCACCTCCCCTCCTCCTCCCCCTTCCCCTCCCGCCTAACCCCAAAGGTCCTTTCCCCTCCCTCACCTTCCCCCCTCCCCCCTCCCCCAAGGAACTTCCCCCACCTCCCCTACTCCTCCCCTCTTAACCTCCCCCCAAAGGTCCTTTCCCCTCCCTCACCTTCACCTCCCCCAAAGGTTCTTCCCCACCTCCCCTCCCCTTTCCCCTCCCCTTCCCCTCCCCCCAAAGGTACTTCCCCACCTCACCCTCCTCCTCCCCATTTCCCCTCCCCCTCCCCCTCCCCCCAAAGGTTCTTCCCCACCTCCCCTCCTCCTCCCCCTCCCCACACCCGCCTACTTCCCCACCTCCCCTCCTCCGTCCCCTTTCCCTTCCCCTTCCCACACCCGCCTACCCCCCTTCCCCCACCCCCCCCTCATCCAGAGAGTCCTCCAACCGAACAGGATCTCAATCGCAAATACATCCAGGTAACATTAGCCCAGCGCCCGTTGTCTCTCTCCGCCGCCCACGCCCGCCGCCCACGATCGCCCACGCAGACCCGCCCTCGAGCGCTCCCTCGCCAACCGGTGTGACGACTCGCCCACGCCCGTCTCGTGGCCTCCCGGGGTACGCCCATTCGGGTAGGGGGGGGTGAAAGGGGGGGAGGGGGAGAGGAAGACAAACAGACACATACATATATACGCACATGTGTGTGTGTGTGTGTGTGTGTGTGTGTGTGTGTGTGTGTGCGTGTGTGTGTGTGTGTGTGTGTGTGTGTGTGTGTGTGTGTGTGTGTGTGTGTGTGTGTGTGTGTGTGCGTGTGCGTGTTCGTGTGTGTGTGTGTGTGTGCGTGTGCGTGTGCGTGTGCGTGTATGTGTGTGTGTGTATGTATATATATAGACATGCATATATACATATACATGTACATATATATGTCCATGCACAAGCGAATATGCATATAGTTTACCATGCAATAGATTTTCTCATCTTTTGCCGATGGAAAGTGAACTTCTTAGGCAGTAATACGTCTGTTTGCTGTTGGTGTTCTTCAAGCCAGAGACAACATGAAGAACAGGATCGATACTGACAGATGAATAAATGTAATAATGTTGATTAAACTCTTGGCCACGTCTAACCCTTACGTATATCTTCTTTAGATTTGATTTTTTTTTCTATTTGGTAAAACAAATATATCAACAACAGCAAAAACAAGAGAAAAGTATCGTAGAAATACTGCAGTTAGAAAGGAAATCTGACATAAAGCTAAATCGTATTAGAATAAACCTATTTAGTATTGTTCTCCGCTGTACAGCCACGCCCACGCTACAGTAAATCGTGCAGCGGAATCCCGTAGATTGATCACACTTCTTGTAATCGCAACTCGGTGTTTCTTAAGCATAAAGCAATACATGTCAGAATACAGGTGAGAATACAGTATGTAAGAATACAACATGTGAGAATGCAGTATGTCAAAATATAACACGTGAGAATACAGTATGTCAAAATGTAACACGTGAGAATACAGCATATCAAAATACACCGTGTAGGATACAACATCCCTGAATACATCGTGACGATATGCAGCGTGTCAGACTACAGCACATCACAATACAGCTCAGACTACAGTACCTCAGGATACAACGGCTCAGAATACAAATCAGACTACAGTATCAGACTACAGCACATCAAAATACAGTTCAGACTACAGTACCTCAGGATACAACGGCTCAGAATACAAATCAGACTACAGTATCAGACTACAGCACATCACAATACAAATAAGACTACAATAACTCAGAATACAACGTCTCAGAACACAAATCAGACTACAGCACATCAAAATACAGTTCACACTGCAGTTCCTCAGAATACAGCGTCTCAGAATACAAATCAGACTACAGTATCAGACTACAGCACATCAAAATACAATTCACACTGCAGTTCCTCAGAATACAGGGTCTTCCCCGTCTGGAAGATTCACGCTGACTCTGAGAAGACCAGGAAACATCGGGGGTCAAACGCACAATTTACTTGCGGCTGTAAACGCCTGTCTTGCCCCTAAATTACGAGCCCTGATGATGTTAAGGGCGCTGGAGATCGCCCTTTCTGGAGCTTTACATCTGCTCCGCTAATAAAACGGGGAACGAGGTGGTGGTCGTATATGGGTGTATGGAGGGTCGTGGCTGGGCAGGGCTCTCGCTTTTTGTCTGCATCTCTCTCTGTTCGTTCTCTTGTCTTTTTTTTCTCTCTCTCTCCATTTTCGTTCTCTTGTCTTTTTTCAGTCTCTCTCTTTTCGTTCTCTAGTCTTTTTCTCTCTCTCTTTTCGTTCTCTCTCGCTCTCTCTGTGTCTCTCTTTTTCTCTACCTCTCTTTTCGTTCACTGTCTTTTTCTCCTCTCTCTCTCTTCTCTCTCTCTGTTTCGCTTTCGTCTACCGAGAGAAAAATAGATTGTGTGTGAGAGAGAGAATGAGAGAGAGAGAGAGAGAGAGAGAGAGAGAGAGAGAGAGAGAGAGAGAGAGAGAGAGAGAGAGAGAGAGAGAGAGAGAGAGAGAGAGAGAGAGAGAGAAAGAGAAAGAGAGAGAGAGAAGAGAAGAGAAGAGAAGGGGAGGAGAGAGAGAAGAGGGAAAGGGAAAACGAGAGAGTAGAGAGAGAGAGAGAGAGAGAGAGAGAGAGAGAGAGCGAAGGGGAGGAGAGAGATAACGAGAGAAAGAGAAAGAGAAAAAAAAATGGAAAAAGAGAAAGAAAGGGAAAGTGAGATAAGACCAAGCAGATTCTCCAGCATCACAATCCAAAGCAAAGTGATTCAGTGACTCAACACACGAGAGGTTTTCGACGCTCGAGACGAGATCTGATTCGAGACTCTAACCGACTTCTTGAAGATTTAACGCCTCTTGGGTGTCGGCTTTGTGTCTCCGCGTCTTCGGATGATCCTGTGTGTGCTTCATTTGCTTTTGATTACTTCGTTGTGACTGTTTTTTTTTTTTTTTTTTTTTTTGGGGGGGGGGGGGAGGGTTGGGTTGGGAGGTTGGATTCATTGATTTTTTGGACGTTTTTTTTTTGCCATATAGGTATAAAAAGAGAAAGTTATAGATATGTAGGTAGATAACATTCGATTGACAGATGGAGAATCAAGCAGATATATACAGCATATGTATGTCTATATGTGTCTCTGTGTAGATAGATTGATAGATATGTAGGCAGATCTATAGATATATAGATACATAGGTAGATAGATGGATGGACAGAGAGGGGGGAGAGAAAGAGAGGGAGAGAGAGAGAGAGAGAGAGAGAGAGAGAGAGAGAGAGAGAGAGAGAGAGAGAGACAGAGAGAGAGAGAGAGAGAAAGAGAGAGAGAAAAAAAAACAGACAGAGAGACAGGCAGAGAGAGAGAGTCAAACAGAGAGACAGAGAAAGAAAAAGAAACAGACAATAAAAAAAAGAAAAAAAATCCGGACCCCCAAGACACACGAAAACAGAAACGGAGAAAGAAGCAGACCCAGAGAGCGAAAAGAAGCAAGCAAAGCAAGCAAAGCCAAAAGCGACTGGATTGCACGCAGACTTGTGCCTTTGACAAGCAGAAAGTCCTCTCCTAAATGTCTGCATTCGCTACAGGAATAATATGTGTCTTTGATTGTATCTGCCTGTCGCCTTTGTACCCTTGACTTCTCATTTGCTATCATCAGACCATCTGTGCCATTGTTATTTATGGGCGTTTTGTCACCATTATATATTTATTTTGAAGTTTATTGCAGAGTAAATTCCTTTAGAGTTCCGCCATGTTTTTTTTCGCTTTTTTTCATTTTATATTTTGATTTGTTTTTCTTGTTTTCTGTCTTGGCTTTTTTCCTTTCTTATATATATATATATATATATATATATATATATATATATATATATATATATATTTTTTTTTTTTTTTTTTTTTTTTGTGCCTTTTTTTCTTTTCTTTTCTTCTACTCCTCCTCCCCCTCCCCCAAGCCCCGCCCACTCCCCCAAACCCCGCCCCCCTCCTCCCCCACGGACCCGAGGGGAAAGTTCTCTGACGAACGCGACTGAACCTGGCAACAGTCCAGACCCTCGTTTGGAACACGCGCTGAACTTTTGAACACGAGTTGAACCCTTGAGCTCTGAAGACACGCTGAACTTTTGAACACGAGTTGAACCTTTGAGCTCTGAAGACACGTTGAACTATTGAACACGAGTTGAACCTTTGAGCTCTGAAGACACGTTGAACTATTGAACACGAGTTGAACCTTTGAGCTCTGAAGACACGCTGAACTTTTGAACACGAGTTGAACCTTTGAGCTCTGAAGACACGTTGAACTATTGAACACGAGTTGAACCTTTGAGCTCTGAAGACACGTTGAACTTTTGAACACGCGTTGAATCTCTGAATACAAGTTGAACCTCTGAACACGAATTGAACCTCAGAACACGAGTTGAACCTTTGAGCTCTGAAGACACGTTGAACCTCTTAACGCGAATTGAACCTTTGATCACGAGTTGAACCTATGACCACGTGAGGAAAGAAAAGGGATGAGGAAGAAGGAAGAGGAGGAATGAGAATAAGGATAAAGGAAGTAGTGATAGAAAGAGTAGTAGTAGTAGGATGAGGAGGTAGAAGAGGAGGAGGAGGAGAGAGAAGAAGAAGAGGAGAAGGAAGAAGAAGGAGAAGAGGAGGAGGAGGAGAAAGAATAAGAGGAGGAGGAGGAAGAATAGGTGGAGGAGGAGGAAGAAAATGAAGAAGAAGGAGAGGAGGAGGAGGAAGAAGAAGGAGAGGAGGAGGAGGAAGAAGAAGAGGAGGAGGAGGAAGAAAATTTAGAAGAAGAGGAGTTAGGAGTAGGAGGAGGAGGTGATGGTGGTGTAGGTGTGTTTGCGCGAACTTGAGTGTGAGTGAGTGAGTGAGTCTGAGTGTGAGTGAGTGAGTGAGTTTGAGTTTGAGTGAGTGAGTGAGTCTGAGTGTGAGTGAGTGAGTGAGTCTGAGTGTGAGTGAGTGAGTGAGTCTGAGTGTGAGTGAGTGAGTGAGTTTGAGTGTGAGTGAGTGAGTGAGTTTGAGTGTGAGTGAGTGAGTGAGTTTGAGTTTGAGTGAGTGAGTGAGTTTGAGTGTGAGTGAGTGAGTGAGTTTAAGTGTGAGTGAGTGAGTGAGTTTGAGTGTGAGTGAGTGAGTGAGTCTGAGTGTGAGTGAATGAGTAAGTCTGAATGTGAGTGAGTGAGTGAGTTTAAGTGTGAGTGAGTGAGTGAGTTTGAATGTGAGTGAGTGAGTGAGTTTGAGTGTGAGTGAGTGAGTGAGTGAGTTTAAGTGTGAGTGAGTGAGTGAGTTTGAGTGTGAGTGAGTGAGTGAGTTTGAGTGCGTGTGTGCGTGTATGAGTTCGCAGAGTGAGGTGAGCTCCCGTAAGCGACGCCCAGTGACCCGGGAACTCATTACTGACCTCCATTCACCTCACGTCCAAGTATGAAAGGGCTCTTGCTCTCGCCCCCCCTCCCCCTCGCTCCCCCTCCCCCTCCCCCTCTCCCTCCCCCTCTCCCCCTCTCTCCCCCTCCACTTCCCTCCCCCTCTCCCTCTCCTCTCCCTCTCCCTCCCCCTCTCCCTCCCCCTCCCCCTTCCCCTTCCCCTTCCCCTCCCCCCTCTCCCTCTCCCTCTCCCTCTCCCTCTCTCTCTCCTCTCTCTCTCCCTCCCCCTCTCCCTCTCCCTCTCCTCTTCCCCTTCCCCTTCCCCTTCCTCCCCTTCCCCTCTCCCTCTCCCTCTCCCTCTCCCTCTCTCTCTCTCTCTCTCTCCTCCCTCTCCCTCTCCCTCTCCCTCTCCCTCTCCCTCTCTCTCTCTCTCCTCTCCCTCTCTCCCTCTCTCTCTCTCCCTCTCTCTCTCTCTCTCTCTCTCTCTCTCTCTCTCTCCCTCCCCCTCCCCCTCTCCCTCTCCCCCCCCCCCTCTCTCTCTCTCTCCCTCTCTCTCTCTCTCTCTCTCTCTCTCTCTCTCTCTCTCTCTCTCTCTCTCCCTCCCTCCTCTCCCTCTCCCTACACGATCGCTCGCACCGGAGGTTTCCTTACAAGGCGCCAGTGCTTTGTGTAACTTATTTATCTCTCTCATTTACATATATGTATGATACAGATGTGTACACACACACATGTATTTATATATTGTATGTAGGTATTTATATGTGTGTGTTTATGTGTGTTTGTGGATGTGTTTGTGTGTGTGTATGTGTGTGTGTATGTGTGTGTGTATGTGTATGTGTTTGTGTTTGTATGTGTGTGTATGTGTATGTGTATGTGTGTGTGTGTGTATGTGTATGCGTATGTGCATGTGTCTGTGTCTGTGTGTTTGTGTGTGATACCGACATAACCTACATAAAAAGAAAAGACAATAAAAGGAAAAAAATATATAATCAAAACTGTTTACTCCTTCCTTCTTGCCTCAGTGAGTAACACTTCCTCTGAACACAAACAACAAGCCACGCCCAAGAAAAAAACAAACACGTGGGTGTGAATCAGATAAAACGGAAATCTATGGCAATATGTGCAAGGCGTGCATCTGGCGTGTTGCAAGATCATTCATAGTTTAATGTGTAGTGTGTCTGTGTGTACTTGCGAAAGACCGGCTCTCGTGGTGTGTGTTGACTGGAAAGTAATGGTGGGGGTGGGGGTGAGAGGGAGGAGGTAGAGAGGGAGAGGGGAGAGGGAGGAGGGGGATGGAGGAGGGAGGAGGGAGGAGGGAAGAGGGAAGAGGGAAGAGGGAAGAGGGAAGAGGGAGGAGGGAGGGGGGAGGTAGGGAGGTAGGTAGGTAGGGAGGGAGGGAGGGAGGGAGGGAGGAGGGAGGGAGAGAGAGAGAGAGAGAGAGAGAGAGAGAGAGAGAGAGAGAGAGAGAGAGAGAGAGAGAGAGAGAGAGAGAGAGAGAGAGAGAGAGAGAGAGGGAGAGAGAGAGAGAGTGAAAGGCATAAAGAAAGAAACCTAAAGAAATAGTGAGAGAGAGAGAGAAAGAGAAGAAAGAGAGAGAGAGAGAGAGAGAGAGAGAGAGAGAGAGAGAGAGAGAGAGAGAGAGAAAGAGAAAGAGAAAGAGAGAGAGAGAGGCAGAGAGAGACAGAGCGAAAAAAGAAAGAGAAATACAGAGCGAAAGAGAAAGAGAGAGCGAAAGAAAGAGAGAGAGAGACATAGCGAAAGAAAGAAAGAGAGAACGAAAGAAAGAGAAAGGGGGGTGGGGGGGGAGGCGAGGACTACACGGCCAGGTAAACATTAAGTCCAGCCAAAAAACACGGGCGACAGACACTCATGCTATTCCGAGTGTTTGCAATATCAACACCGTTTGTTTTGCAACTCCAGAGAAGAAGTTTGTAGTTTTTCCTCTTTCTCTGTTTTTCGTGTTTTTATTCGGCTAATATTATCTTGATGAGGTTTATGATATGACATCGAGGAGTTTATGATATATACCTTGATCTGGTTTAAGGTTTTTGTGCAAATAAATGAATAAGTTGGTTGGAATATATATTTTGTTTGTTTGTTTCTAGGCTCCATTCTTTTTCTTTCTTGTTCTTTTCTTTTCTTTATTTTCTTTATTCATATTTTCCCCAATTATCATAAATTTGGACCAGACAATCTTTCTAATTCAATCTTATTTCATAAACGAAGCTATTTTTCAAAGGATAATTTTTTTTAGACACTCTTTCTTTCTTATACTTTGTGCACAATGAAGATGCCGAGAACGAAGCAAGGAAAAGAGAACAACTGCAATTACAACATCAACAGTAGCAACAACAGCAGGAATGACTGTGATGATAATGCCGGCAATAAGAGGGCAATAGTTTCTGTGTCAATGACAACAACCGTGCCATCACTAGCGTCGTTGCCAACACTAGTACCATCGCCAACAACAACAATAGCAACTACTACTACAATACACAACCACCTCCACTAACACCATCAACACCGCTTCCATCACCGACAACAACATCAAGACCGCCAACAATATCCACCACCTCCACCACCAACACTAGCACCAACACCACCATCTCCTATACTACCTCCACCCAACAACAGCACCAATAACCACCCCCACCAACAACAACCATCACCACCACCAACACCGCCACCACCACCTCCACCACCAACACTAGCACCAACACCACCATCTCGTACGCCACCTCCACCCAACAACAACACCAACAACCACCTCCACCTCCACCAACAACCATCACCACCACCACCAACACCAACAACCACCACCATCGCAAACAACAGCCCCACCAACACCACCTCCAACACCGCCACCACCACCACCACCTCCACCCAACAACACCAACAACCGCCTCCACCACCAACAACAACCATCACCACCACCTCCACCCAACAACACCATCTCCAACACTACCTCCACCCAACAACACCATCTCCTACACCACTTCTACCCAACACCACCACCTCCAACACCACCTCCACCCAACAACAACACCAACAACCACCTCCACCTCCACCAGAGACCAAGGACCTCGGCATAAGCAGAAGAGACAGGGAGTGACACCCAGAAGGAGCGACTGAAGAACCCGTTTGGCTGAAGACAAGGAGGAGAAGGAAGAGGAGGAGGAGGAGGTGGAGAACGAAGGAGGAGAAAAAGAAGACAAGGAGGAGAAGGAAGAGGAGGAGGAGGAGGAGGCGGAGAACGAAGGAGGAGAAAAAGAAGATGAAGGAAGAGGAGGTGGAGGAGGAGGAGAATGAAGGAGGAGGAGGAGGAGGAAGAGGTGGAGAACGAAGGAGGAGAAAAAGAAGAGGAAGGAAGAGGAGGTGGAGGAGGAGGAGGTGGAGGAGGAGGAGAATGAAGGAGGAGGAGGAGGTGGAGAAAGAGGTGGAGAATGAAGGAGGAGAAAAGAAGAGGAAGAAGGAGGAGAAGGAAATGGAGAAGACTGAGAAAGGAGGAGGAGGAACAGCAGAAGAATATGAAGAAACTTAAGACAGAAGAAAAGAAAGAGAAAGAGAAGAAGAAAGAGAAGAAGCAGACACGAAGAAGTAGCAGAAAAAGAACGAGAAGAAAAGAAAAAGGAGAAGGAGAAACAACAGAAGAAGGAGAAGAAGCAGACACGAAGAAGTAGCAGACACGAAGAACGAGAAGAAGAAAAAGGAGGAGAAACAACAGAAGAAAGAGAAGAAGCAGACACGAAGAAATAGCAGAAAGAAAAACGAGAAGAAGAAAACAAGAGAAGGAGAAACAACAGCAGAAGGAGAAGACAAGAAAAAGGCGAAGGAGTAGCAGAAGAAAAACGAGAAGAAGAAAAAGGAGAAGGAGAAACAACAGAAGAAGGAGAAGAAGCAGACACGAAGAAGTAGAAGAAAAAGGAGAAGGAGAAACAACAGAAGAAGGAGAAGAAGCAGACACGAAGAAGTAGCAGAAGAAGAACGAAAAGAAGAATAAGAAGAAGGAGAAACAACAGAAGGAGAAGAAGAGAAAAAGGCGAAGGAGTGGGCGGAGGAGTCCCGAGCCTCGCCCCGGACTGGACGCATAAGGAACGACGAACCTCTTAAGATAAAGTCTTGTTCTCCAGGTTGTGGAGGCGGAGTCTTGGGTTCTTTGCTTGTTCGTTTTTAATATCTATTTCCCTTTTTTATTCGTTCGTTTTTAATTGTTTTTTTGATGTTTCTATTGTATTGGGGTATTTTTTAAATTTCTTGTTTATGTTTATTATCTTTTTATTTATTCGTTTTGAATTGCTACAATTTATTTTTTATTTTTTTTATTTGTAGTTTATATTTATTCTCATTATTTATTCGTTTTAAATTGATTATTTGTTGTTTCTACTTCATTAGGGGACTTTTTTCCCCGTGCCTGTTTTTCATTCTGTCTTGTCTTGTCTGTCTGTCTGTCCAGATGCGTGATACGACTGTCTGCCGGTCATAATCCCCTTCGCGTTTCTAGCCTCTTAGAAACCAATTAAGCAAGGCGATTTATCCATTTTTTATTCGAATGTTATTCCACTCTCCTGTTCATAAAAGAAGGATTTAATCGCTGCCTTTCTCTGTTTTCTTGTTTCGTAGGAAATTCTTGTGTCTGTGTATATATGTCTGGTTTATCATGCGTTTGTGATTGTCTGTCTGTCTGTCTGTTTGTCTCTCCCTCTCTCTCTCTCTCTCTCTCTCTCTCTCTCTCTCTCTCTCTCTCTCTCTCTCTCTCTCTCTCTCTCCTCTCTCTCTCGCTCTCTCTCTTTATCTCTCTCTCCCTCTCTCTCTCTCTCTCTCTCTCTCTCTCTCTCTCTCATCCTTTCTATGTATGTATACATCTGTGTGTGTCTGCGCATACATGCATACACATATCTATACCTATATCCATATCTGTATCTATATCTTTATTTATATTCGAGTATATATACATATGAATATATATAAACATATATATACATATATACATATATATGTATATATGTATACATGCATACACACATACATGTACAAATATTGAGATAAAAAAAAAAAAAAAAAAAAAACATAAATCTTCCCAGCCCAGAGTTGATCCTCGCGAGAGCCAGGCGACCCGACGCCGCTCTCGACCGCCTCCCTCGCCAGCGATTCCAACGGGGATCCTCCTCGGATTCGACGAGATCCTCCTGGCGTCTTGGCAGAGGAAGAGGCGTTTCCGGCGCGGGGAATATTTTTGGGTGGGATGAGACGGTGGAAATGGATCGATAGACTTTGGTATGTTTACGTTTCTTATTTTATGTTCATTTTCTTATTGGTTTATGTGTTTGGTCGTGCCCGTACGCAACACACACACGCACGCACGCACGTAGGCACACCCCCACCCCCCCCACACACATGAACACACACTCTCTTTCTCTCTCTCTCGCGTGCGCAACACACACAAACACACGTTCATGTATATCACTCATTCCCCTCAATATCCCTGCCCTTTCTCGACGAAGCACTAATATTACATTTAGAAAAAAAGAAGACTTTGACCTTTAACCCAAGAAACGAATTGTGCGGGAGGGGGGGGGGGTTGAGGGGAGGGAAGGGGGGGGGTTGAGGGGAGGGAAGGGGGAGGGGGGGGTGTAGCTCGTGTTTGTAAACAATGATAAAACCAAATGAGGAATCACTGGCGAGTATTTGCTTACTTAACTTTGAACGATTGCATGTTGCAATTTTTTACCTTCTGCAACTGTTTGTTTGTTATATCATCTCGGTAAAAGTATGTTACTCCATCCACGATGAATAATAATTAAGGATAAAAGCAAAAGATATTAGATTAAGGCAAAAGCTAAAGAAAATAAATAAATGAAGTTAATGACGATGTAGATATTAGTGAAAGATGATGATTAGGAATAGGAATATTACAACTCATTATGAAAAAAAAACTATAATAACCAAAGATAAAGACAGTGATGCTGATAGGAAATTAAAATATTAAAGAATAATACTTGTAGTTATTGCTATAGTTATCGTATTTATGACAATATTGATAACATGAATAAAACGTATTCGCACATTTTCGAAGCCTAGTTATTGATGCAGGAGCAATAGTTACCATAATAACTAAAAAAGCATCAACAAAGATTTAAAAAAACAGTAGTTATTATTATAGTTATTTTAACATGATAATAGTTAAGACAAGAACAATGATAAAAAGTACCGACAGTGATTAGAGGCCTACTTGTTATTGTAGTTGTTGTAATAGTTACGATGAGAGCTAAAACAACAACAACAAAAATAAACAAGTACCCAAACTTATTCTCACAGTTACTCTAACATGATAATAGTTAAAACAACAACAACAAAAATAAACAAGTACCCAAACTTATTCTCACAGTTACTCTAACATGATAATAGTTAAAACAACAACAACAAAAATAAACAAGTACCCAAAGTTATTCTCACAGTTACTGCAACATAATGATAGTTAAAACAACAACAACAAAAATAAACAACTACCCAGTTATTCTCACAGTTACTGAAACATGATAATAGTTAAAACAACAACAACAAAAATAAACAAGTACCCAAACTTATTCTCACAGTTTAACATGATAATAGCTAAAACAACAACAACAAAAATAAACAACTACCCAGTTATTCTCACAGTTACTGAAACATGATAATAGTTAAAACAACAACAACAAAAATAAACAAGTACCCAGTTATTCTCACAGTTACTGAAACATGATAATAGTTAAAACAACAACAACAAAAATAAACAAGTACCCAGTTATTCTCACAGTTACTGAAACATGATAATAGCTAAAACAACAACAACAAAAATAAACAAGTACCCAAAGTTATTCTCACACTTACTGCAACATGATAATAGTTAAAACAACAACAAAAATAAACAAGTACCCAAACTTATTCTCACAGTTTAACATGATAATAGCTAAAACAACAACAACAAAAATAAACAACTACCCAGTTATTCTCACACTTACTGCAACATGATAATAGTTAAAACAACAACAACAAAAATAAACAAGTACCCAAACTTGTTCTCACAGTTTAACATGATAATAGCTAAAACAACAACAACAACAAGGATAAAAAATATTAGCCACACAGATTCCCGGCCACACGTGTACAACTCCCAACCATCTCCAAAAGATTCCCTGTGCATTGCTCAAAGTCCTGTACATCTGCAACGAAATGTACACAATCCCTGAAGAAGGTTTAAAGTTACTCCTGCCAGATGTTACGGAAAAAAGCTTCTTTGGATCTCGGTCTTTCGTCCTTCCAAGAAATTGGCGTTTGGGGGGATCTGAGCCGTTGCAAAAACGTGTGTCGGGTTTTGCTCTGTCTTTGGCGATGCGGGCCGGAGGGGGGGGGGGGGTTGAGAAGATTTGGGAGGGAGGCGGCCGGCTTTATGATGCTAGACACAGACACAGACAAACATCCACCCAACACATACACACGCACACGAGAGAGAGAGAGAGAGAGAGAGAGAGAGAGAGAGAGAGAGAGAGAGAGAGAGAGAGAGAGAGAGAGAGAGAGAGAGAGAGAGAGAGAGAGAGAGAGAGAGAGAGAGAGAGAGAGGGACAGAGAGAGTCAGAGAGAGAGAAGAAAGAGAGGGATAGATAGATAGATAGATAGATAGATAGATAGAGAGAGAGAGAGAGAAAGAGAGGGATAGATAGATAGATAGATAGATAGAGAGAGAGAGAGAGAGAGAGAGAGAGTCAGAAAGAAGTAAAGAGAGAGAGAAAAACAGAAAGAGAAAGGTCAGACAGAGAGAGGAGAGAGAAAGAGAAAGAGAGAGAGAGACAGAGGGAGGTAGAGAGAAGTAAAGAGAGAGAGAGAAAGAGAGAGAGAGAGAGAGAGAGAGAGAGAGAGAGAGAGAGAGAGAGAGAGAGAGAGAGAGAGAGAGAGAGAGAGAAGAGAGAGAGAGAGAGAGAGAGAGAGAGAGAGGGAACACACTCACACATTTATACAGAGACGAGTGAGTAAACAGTTAGTGATTTTGACTCCCACGTAAAAAAACAAACAAACAAATATTTGGTTTTCTCTTTTACCCTACTTAATAAGCATAAAAACACGCTAGGAACATGATCTGATAAAGTGCTTTACAGCTGATACATAAAGCAAGTGCAGAATAGAGAGAAAAAAAATGGCCCCATTAAAGTGGCACGGTGAAAGGAAGGCAGTGCAACAAACATTAACATTTGCAACACAAACAAAACTGAACACAACAAGGATAAGTCAGAGATATACCTAATAAAACGACAAAGAAAATCAGGGTTTTCGATATTGACCCGTAAGTGTCCCTCATCTTTCGAGCGAATTTGATCTCTCTGTGAAAAGGTGCGAAGGATGGTATTAGCGCGAGACTGATATTGAAAGAAAGGATGTGACGATTTGATCAAATGATTCTAAGAACAGTAATAAAGAGGTGTAATATTTAAAAAAAAAAAAAAAAACACGAAATCAGTTTTAATAAGACGAGAAAGATTAATCAGTAAGCCGCATGGAACCAATATTTGAAAGACACAAGTAAAAAAAAAAAAAAAAAATGACGATGAAGACATAAACACATTCTTCTTGTTGTTGTTGTCGTGCCTTATGGTATGACATCGGCGACCATTTTATGCCAATCATTCCTGTTTTCCGTGCACCGAATGAGCTCAATCGCTAACCTCCCACTCCATAAACACATTAACGAATATATAAACAGATAGATATTCAGCTAATGTGTTGCGATATCATGGTGCAGATGCCATTCTTTTTGCGAGAAATAAAAACAATTTCGTCACTGTCATGTTAAACCAGTTTGTTAGAATTGTACGAAGCCCAATGAATATCAATCATACATAGAAACATGCTTATCTATCTATCAGTCTAGCCTTTTATATATACCACATAGATAGATAAATGAATGTATATCTATCAGATAGATATGCATTTAGCCTTTTATATATACCACATAGATAGATAGATGAATGTATATCTATCAGATAGTAAGATATGCATTTATTTATGAGTATATACGTGTTCGTATGAATATTGACTGAGTCTCGCAGAAGATCAACAAACTGGCCTTTTCCATGTTGTTCTCTGCTAGGCTCCTCCATTCTCACGAGAGAGAATACACAGCCACGTTAAATGTATATCAGTATACTTTTATGCCCTTATGATCCTGAATATGCCGCATATTATAGGGGCATTTTTTCCTTATCAGTATATGTACTATTGATATATTCTGAAAGTTCCGAATGGCTGCTGAAATTCAGTTGCTTGGACTTAAATATTTACTTTGAAGGATGATAACGAGCTAAGAAAAAAAGCGAAAAAGAAGTAAATGAAGAAGAAGAAGAGGAAGAAGAAGAAGAAGAAGAAGAAAAAGCCCCCCCCCCCAAAAAAAAAAGAAGTAAAAGAAGAAGGCAGCGAAAAAGAACAAATAAAAAATAGAAGTAAAAGAAGGAGTAAGTAAGAGAAGAAGATAAGAAATGCGAAGAAACCGTAAAAAAAAGAAGTGAAAGAAGAAGAGGAGTAAGTAAGAGAATAAGATAAGAAACGCGAAGAAACCCGATATAAATCTCTCCCAATCCCCAATTATTCATCGGGAAATTTACGCCACCTTTTATCGATGCAAAGTGGGACCAAACCGCGCACTGTGAGCCCAACAGCCCGACATCTGGACGAAAGGAGGAGAGACGTAAGAGACAAGGGAGAATCTGGCTCTTGGAAGCGTCTCGGAATCTCCTGAGACGGACGACCAAGGACCTCCTCCTCACCTGCCTTCAAACGCTTTTTTTTTCTTTCTTTTTCTTTATTTCTTTTTTACTTCTCTCCTTTGGCTCCTTCATTGTTTTTTTTTTTTTTTACTTCTTTCCTTTGGCTCCTTCCTTGTTTGTTTGTTTTTTTACTTCTTTCCTTTGGCTCCTTCATTGTTTGTTTTTATTTTTACTTCTTTCCTTTGGCTCCTTCCTTGTTTTTTTTTACTTCTCTCTTCTCTCCTTTGTCTTCTTCCTTTATCTGCTTCCTTTCGATTGTCTATCTTTTTAAGCTCCTTTGGTTGTTTTCTCTCTTTAAGTTATTTCTCTTAGATTTTCCTTATTCTTTTTTATCTCCTATTTTTACATCCTTTATTCTTAACCCTTCTTCTCCTCATTATCCTCTCCCTTTCACCCTCCCTCATCCGCCTCTTTATCCCCCACACCTTCTCTCCCTCACCTCGTCCATATCCAAGGACTTTGTCGTATCTACAGGCATATTGTAGATAAAAAAGTAATATTACTTTCTTAAATATTATTAAATATTTTTAAAAAGTAATATTTTAAAAAATGATGTTACTCTCGTTCCTACAGTCATACCTATGCACGTACAATTCTGAATGATTCTAGATCTTAGATTAATTAAGAAAAAATAATTCCAATAAGATTCTAAAAAAAAGGATAGAAGAAAAAATATTTCGATCAGAATCTTCAATACACACAAAGCCTCAATTAAGAAAAATTACGAGATGAATTCCTTACCTGAACGACGAGGCTTAATGACACTGTGGTTATTAAGAATGATAATGATAATAAGATAAGAATATAAAATAATATCTCGACTTTCCTATGGATTATTTCGTCTTTTAAGGAGAATTATGTGGGAAGATGATACAGAAGACGAAAATCAAGTCATGCTCAAGTATTTCCAAGACATGTTGCTCTGTGTCTTCACCTGAGTAGCATGATTAAGGTGTCTGATTGTCAAGATTGTAAAGGCTAGATGTACACACGAATAGATGGATAGGTATAGGGGGGAATGATGGATGTGCAGGAGAGAGAGAGAGAGAGAGAAAGGGAGAGAGAGAAAGAGAGAGAGAGAGAGAGAGAGAGAGAGAGAGAGAGATTGAGAGAGAGAGAGAGAGAGAGAGAGAGAGAGAGAGAGAGAGAGAGAGAGAGAGAGAGAGAGGAAGGGAGAGAAAGAGAGGGAAAGGGAGAGAGAAACAGACAGACACAGGGAGAATGAAAAATAGAAAGAGAAGGAATATAGCTCTATCTATGTACATATCCACTTATTATCATAATTATCGCTAAGATTTCTGGGTCACTCTCCAAGGGACGACTTTCGATGCTTCGCCAAGTGCTTCAACAGGCTATTCAAATAAGGACAATCCGATGCAAGAGTTTGTTTACCATCTCTGTTGACGACGAGAGAAGAGGGGGAGAGAAGGAGAAAGAAAGAGGAGGGAGGTGAGGGAGAGGGGAAGAAATAGAGGCGGAGAGTGAGAGAGGGCGATAGAGAGAAGGGGTTGAGATGGGAGAAAGAGAAGGGGGTGAGACACGGAGAAAGAGAGAATGGGTAGAGAAAGGGAGAATGAGAAAGAAGGGGATGAATGACGGAGAATGAGAGAAAGGGGTTGGGAAAGAAAGAAAGAAAGAAAGAATGGGTGAATAAGAGAGACAAAGAGCGCGAGCGAGAGAGAGGATCAGAGAGAGAAAGAGAGACAAAGAGAAAGTGAGAGAAAAAGAATAAAATCATGCTTGAGGAATTACTAAGCAGATGAGAAAATATTTGTCTCTCTCTTCACACACGCGCCCTTAATAAAATGTCCATCAAACCTGAATAAATGTGATATCAATGCCATTAGAATTTCATGAGCTTGTTTGATAACTCCACGCGACTGTGTGACACTATCATCAACATCATCTCTGTTGGCCTTTGCGGGTATGGTGACGACCTGCGAGAGGATTACGTAAATGATACTCCTGATTTAGTGGAGTTTGTAGATTGGGTGGTTTATTATGATTACGTAAATGATACTCCTGATTTAGTGGAGTTTGTAGATTGGGTGGTTTATTATGACGTCAGTACGGAGGGTATTTTAGAGATACTTCGGGTCTATATCTCTAATGGGTTTTTATGGTTGTAGTGATTTATTTTGACATCATTATGCACTCAGTGTGTTCCAGGTGTAGTATTGTCGTATTTTATCACGACATCTAAGTGGAAAGTAATTTTGAAAACACTTCATATGGATATTTTTTTTATAGAAATTGTGAAGTACATTGTGCTACATAAAGTTCCATGTGGAGATGATATTATTTTTGTTATTGAGTTTCTATATATTTTGTTTGTAAGGATATAGAGAATTCTATAAAGTTGTAGAAGAAATTAGTATCTCTTCTCGTGTGCGTGTGATCGACTATTAGGTAGTTAAAGTGACACAGATAGAAAGTTAGACATCCCTGTCTAACTGTGTATGTAAGACTATGAATATCAAACTACTATATCATTATTTTTACACATTTTCACAGAGTACTACTTCCCTTTCCCTCAATCTTCATTTCTCCCTTTCTTTTTTTCACTTTAACTCGTCTCGGAGATGACACCGAACCCCCCCCCCCCCCCGCTGGCGATGCTACCTCATGACCCTCCAATCCCCATCATGACCATCCTTGCCCTCATGCACTCATACGCAGAGGCGCATGACTCCGTTTAAAAGGCCTGGAGGAATTCTCGGTCTACTTCTGCCGCTGTCTCGCAAGAGCCGGGGGGGGGGGATGGCATCAAGTGCGTTTTATAGGCATTGTGGGGCATGTGTGTGTGCCAGAACATGTGTGCTAGTGGGAGTGCACGTGTTCTGGGTGTGTTGTAAAAGGGTTTAGACGCAGCGAGCATGTGTTGTTTTTTTTTTTTTACGTGTCACATTGAGGTTTCGGGGCAAACTGGACATGTTATGACGCAAACGACCTTTCCAGTGTTCCTGTTGCAAGAAGTTTATTGTATTGTATATATATATATATATATATATATATATATATATATATATATATATATATATATAGTGTGTGTGTGTGTGTGTGTGTGTGTGTGTGTGTGTGTGTGTGTGTGTGTGTGTGTGTGTGTGTGTGTGTATATCTGTTAAATGAGTGGCTTGTGACGGACCGAAAAAAAATAGTTGTTCTTGCAATGACTAAAATAAGGATGCTGTTGATTATAGCCACCTTAATGTCGACTGATTGAAGAGTCTGAATGACTATAACTCATTCAAGATAAAGAGGACAACTTCAAAATGAATCCCCCCCTAAAAAAAAAAAAAAAAAAAAAAAAAAAAAAAAGTCTGACCAATCTTAATTACATTTCCAAAGAAGAGGTCGAGTGAATCTTTGGTGAGTAAATCGACCGTAAACGAGAGCCAAGGGACGTTAATGACCCGACAGACATAGTATATCTTAAGGCATTCGCTCTGTCGACTTTCTTTGTCTCGGCCGGGCGTGGGGGGGGAGGGGGGAGGGGGGGTGTAGGGGGGTGTAGGGGGGTTAAAGAGAGGGGTGTTAACGATGGAAATTGAGAGAGAGAAAGATCCGTTCGCGTGTGTGTCGGGGGGGGGGGGGGGTTAAAGAGGGGAGGGGGTGGTGTTGACGATGGAAATTGAGAGAGAGAAAGATCCGTTAGTGGGGGGGGGGGGGGTGAAAGAAGAGTGAGATGGAGAGAAAGGAAGATGAAGGTGGTGGATAGCGAAGGAAATTTAGGAAGAGCCAAGAAGCCAAGACGAATGGGGGGATGGGAGCAAAGAATTAATCAAATGGTTAATTAAAGAAGTAAAGAAAATGACTTTAATAAGATAAAATATAACGGGGAAGGATAAATGTGCTAGAAAGTAAATGAAAATAATAAGAAAAAAAATAATAATTAGAAGATGGACCAGGAAAAGGATAATAAAGTCAGCGAATATTTAGAATGAAATTGAACAAGAGAATATGAACCAAAGAGAAACCTGGTTAAAGATCGTAGATAAAATTATTAATTAAATAAGAGAGACATTGGAAGACTTAGAAAATAACTCGTGTTTAACAAATCGTATTTTTTTCTTTTTGTTTTTAACGCTGTAGAAAAAAGAAGAAGCTGGCAACTCAGCCCAGACTCTGGAGCGCTCCGATTCGCTAATTCTGTTTAATTTATCGTGATTAAATGACATTTTTCTAAAATAGTTACATTTATTTTATTTTCCAGTTTTTATTATTGGACTGTGCTTCTTTAGACACCACTTTAGTCTTTTCTTTATCTCAAAAAAGAGAGAAAAATGCAAATCGTTAGGTCTTCTAAGACCGGGTGAGTTGCCAGTTGTTATTTTTTTTTAGATTAGGTAGAGTATAGCTGACTAATGGGGTTCATTTATCGACGCTGTTTTATGGAGAGTCTTCGCTCTCTCTCTCTCTTTCTCTTTCTTCGCACTCTCGCTCTCTCTCTCTCTGTTTCTGTCTGTCTCTGTCTGTCTCTCTCTCTGTGTCTCTCTGTCTCTGTCTCTGTCTCTCTCTCTCTCTCTCTCCCTTTCTCCCTGTCGCTCTCTCTCTTTTTTCTTTCGCTCCCTCTCTCTTCCTCCTATTCTCTCTCTCTCTCTCCCTTTCTCCCTCTCGCTCTCTCTCTCTTCTTCTTCTTTCGCCCCCTCTCTCTTCTTCCTATTCTCTCTCTCTCTCCCTCCCTCTCCTCTTCTTTGACTTTGGTGCTTTTTTGTAGTTTATTTTCCTACCTCCGTTTATTGCTATCGATATTTAGATTATCTTCCACATTCACTGCAGACAAAATGAATAAATAACTCAAACCTATAAAATCAATATGATAATCTTCATCAATATAATTCCATTACCAGTTTTATCTCCATCAACAACATATCTATCACAATCGCTCTACTCTTAATAGATGAACAATCAACACCTTTCCAACAGGTGAGTGCCATCGACCGGACCAGGTGCCAGGTGACGCGGCTTGAGGGGAATCGGAGTGAAAGTCGACCCGTCTTGGCAAGCCGGTGTACGATCAACACCCACGGGAGGCTGGTGTCACTAACTCTCCCTCTCTTGACGGGCGTCTCTTAAGGGGAGGTTGTCAAAGGAACTCTACAGCTGTGGAGAGTTTCCGTTTGGTTAGGTCACGCTCTTCGTTTTTTTTCCATTTCATTTATTTTGTTATTATTATTATTTGTTTATTATGATCATTATTATTTGAGTGTATTTTTGGTCTTCATTTTTTTGTGTGTGTTTTGGAGAGCTTTTCTTTTTTTTTTAGTGTGTTTTTTTGGGAACTATTCTATTGTATTTTATTTTGGAAGGAGATAAAGTGCTAGAATGCGAAGAACTTGCGCCATGTGTGTGAAATAGACTCGTCAATAGTGATTTTTCTGTTATCCTCAGCCTTTCTTGTTTATTGCTGAATAAGTTTCTGGAGAATCTATTAATGACACTTTCTCTCGAAATGGCTGTAAAGACGGAATGCGAAGAAGTTGCTTCATTTCGTTGTGTGAAGTAAACTCTTTAACAGTTATATATTTTTTCTATTATCCTCAGCTTTTTTTTCTTTCTTTTTTTTTATTCCTGAATCAGTTTTAGGAAAATCTATCAATTACATTTTTCTCTCGTAATGGCAGTGCTATTTCCTTTTTTCTTATCCTCAGTCTTTTTTTTTTAATTCCTGAATAGGTTTCAGGGAAATCTATAAATTCCCATTTTCTCTCGAAATGGGAGTGATATTTTCTTTTTTTCTTATCCTGTCTTTCTTTTTAAATTCCTGAATAAGTTTCAGGAGAATCTATCAATTCCAATTTTCTCTCCAAAAGGCTACAAAGACAGAACGCGAAGAACCAGCATCGTCTCATATGTGTAAGAACGTCTTGGGAGAACTTCAGGCTTCCATCAGCGCCTCTTATCTCACAGCCCATTGTATTCTTATCCTGGGCTTCTATTTACCCAACATTCTGCCCAAGCCTGTGGCAGATCAACACCATTGTGCTTGAGACACGAAGCCACCAGGAGTCTCCAGGCAAGAAGGCAAGCTGACAAGGCGGGCAGAGGCGTCTGGGCTTATCTCCGGGCACATTTATTCTCATTTTATCTTGTGTTTATTTACTGCATCCCCGCCGAGATGATCTGCCATTAAGACGAGACTCGTCCCCTCCCCTTCTCTCCCCTCTGCTCCCTCTCTCCCCTTCTCCCTCCTCGTCCCCTGCCTTCCACCTCCCCCTTCCACTCTCCCCTCACCCCTTCCCCCTCCCTCTTCCTTCCCTTTATCCCCTTCCCCCCTACCTCCCCCTTCCCCTCCTCTTCCTTCCCTTTATCCCCTTCCCCCCACCTCCCCCTTCCCCTCACTTCTCTCCTCTCCTCACTCCCCTCCCCCTCTCCCCCTCCTGCCTCCTCCCCCCTCCGAGATGGTTGTCTGGGCAGAGCGCGCGGGCTTGTGTTCGAGATGAAGCTGCAGACGATCTCCTCAGATAAGGAGCAACTTTTATGGATCTCTCTGTCAGCTCCGCTCGTGTCGTCCCATCTCCTGTACATTATCAGGAGCTCTGGCCGGGTGACACGCTCGGGTGAAGGCGAAACGCGGGCGGGCGGTGGGCGTGTTCGTATTTCGTTCTCAGACGCGTAATCTGCACTGTCGTGCGCTGGTGTTGTCGTTCGTGTTAATGTATGTTTGTCTGTTCTTACGAGATATGGTGCATTTTGTATGTGTGTGATGACTGATTACTTGAGATTGTTGTTTTTATTTCTATATTCATTATTAATCTCAGGTCTTCGAAGGTGATTGGTGAGGTTTCATTCAGAATGCAATAAACAAAGCATATGCTTACGTATACCATGCTACTATTCACCACCCGACGCAGCACAATACATACCTCAACACCTCGATAAAAGACATTCAATTTCTTCAATAGATTCCCGCATCGGCGAAAGAAATATATACTCTCGTAGACCTCGCACTCCCCGCGCCATTAGTGCGAGTGACGGCACCGAATTAGCACCAGGCTCTCACACAGCGCGATGCCACACGAGTCCGGCATATCCTCCGTCCAATAAATAAGCCATTAAACTCGCGCAGAAGTAAAGTGGTCCGACAAGAAGATCTGAGGGAGGCGAACGAGAGAACTTTCCAAGGCATAATGAGGATCAGCGCGCTAAGCCCTTGTTTACTTGTTGGCCGCCGCTGCCTGTGGGGACACCTGGCGGGGCTCGCTCGCGCTGGCTCCTCGTGGTGGGTTTGGCGTCTGCGAGGGAAGCGATGCAGGTGTAGAGGCTGAGGAACACTTTTGAAAGGTGTGTGTACTAAGGTCGGTCAGGGTTCCATATTAATAATAATAATAAAAAAGGTTTCTGCGAGAAAAATGAGTGTAAAGGTTGAGAAACACTTTTGAAAGGTATATGTCCTAAGGTCGGTCAGGGTATATATATTTATAATGATTTGGTGCCTACGAGGGAAATGTTGAAGGTGTTTATGTTGAGAAACACTTTTGAAAGATGTATGTACTATGGTCGGTTAGGATTACATATTTAACGAAGATTTGGTGCCTGTGAGGACAATTTTGGTGTATAGATCGTGAAACACTTTTAAAAAATGCATATATCAAGGTCAGCCAAAGTTA
>NC_091576.1:33997118-34004618 GCF_042767895.1 Penaeus vannamei
AATGATCATAAAGGTAATATCAATATCAATGATAATAATTATTATTCTTATTATGACTATTATTATTACCATTTTGAATATTAACATCATTATCATTATAATGATAACGATAACGAAAAGGAGTAAGAGAAAGAGAAAAATAAGAAAAATTATTAAGATAATGGTAATATTATTGACGTTATTAATGTTACTGGTTTTACGTGAAATTCTACCTCTTCTACTTCATTATCATTACCATCATCAAATTTTCTCCTTCTCATTTTCTAATTTTTCTTTCTCCTTTTCTTTCTTATCTTATCATTATCATCATAATGAGAATAATAATAATAGTAATAATGATAATCATCATCATCATCTTTATCACTGTTATCACTAACATAAACATTACTATTACCATTATAATACACAACAATTATCAACATTCTCATTATTATTGTCATTATCATCATTTTCTCCCTCATAATACACAACAATTATCGACATTCTCATCATTATTATTGTCATTATCATCATTATTTTCTCCTTCCTTTCCTGACGTTCAACTCGAGGGTGACAGACAGGATTCGCCCGGAGAAGTGAGTGGCACTTGGATTCTGTTTACTTGTTTGAAATGTTTATGTTCGCGTGTTCTTTTCTTTTCATTGGTTGGAACGATGCATTCTCTATCTGTCTGTCTGTTTATGTGTTTATCTGTATATTTGTCTGTCTGTCTGTCTGTCTGTTTGCCTCTGTCTCTGTCTCTCTGTCTCTCTGTCTATCTGTCTGTCTGTCTCTCTCTCTCTCTCTCTCTCTCTCTCTCTCTCTCTATCTATATATATATATATATATATATATATATATATATATATATATATATATATATATATATATATATATATATGTCTGTGTGTGTGTGTGTGTGTGTGTGTGTGTGTGTGTGTGTGTGTGTGTGTGTGTGTGCGTATGCATGTGTGTTTATATTTATGTATACATATATATCTATACATACATACACACACACACACACATATATATGTGTGTGTGTGTGTGTGTGTGTTTCTGTTCGTTCTTTGTTTTCTTGTCGTTTATCTTCTTCTACTTCTTCCCCTCTTCCTTTTTTTCTTTTTACTTGCATGTTTTCACTCTTCTTTCTCCTCTATCTCTCTCATGTCCTCCTCTTCTTCTCTCTCTTCTCCATCATCGTCAGCCTCCCTCTTCTTTTTTTGTGTTTGTGTGATTTCGTATCTTTGACCCCTTTTTCACTCTTCTTTCTCCTCTTCTCCATCATCATCAGTCTTTCTCTTCTATTTTTTTCGTCTTCGTATCTACCTTCCATCCCTCCCTCACTCTTCCTTCTCCTCTTTTCCCTCTTCTGCATCATCATCCCTATCCCTCTTCTATTTTTTTTTGTCTTCGTATCTCTTATCTCTCCTCCCTCTTTCATTCTTCTGTCTCTTCTCCCTCTTCTAATTTTTCGTCTCTCATCCCTCCTTTCTTCTTCTTTCTTCTCTTCTTCATTATCATCATCAGTCTCCCTGTTCTATTTTTTTTTCTTTGTCTTCGTATCTCTTATCTTCCATCCTTCATTCACACATCCTTCTCCTCTTTTCCCCTTCTCCATCATCATCCCTCTCCCTCCTATCTTTTTTTGTTTTTGTTTTTTTGTTTTCCTATCTCTTATCTTCCATCCTTCTTTCATTCTTCCTTCTTCTCTTCTTCCCCCTCTCCATCATCATCCTTCTCCCCCTCCTTTTTTTCGCCTTCGTATCTCTTATCTTTCATCCTTCATTCACTCTTCCTTCTCCCTCTTCTTCCCTCCTCCATCATCATCCCTCTCCCCCTTTTTTTTTCTTCTTATCTCTTATCTTCCATCCTTCTTTCACTCTTCCTTCTCCTCTTCTTCCCTTCTCCATCATCATCCTTCTCCCCCTCCTTTTTTTCGTCTTCGTATCTCTTATCTTTCATCCTTCATTCACTCTTCCTTCTCCTCTTCTTCCCCTCCTCCATCATCATCCCTCTCCCCCTCCTTTTTTTTTCTTCTTATCTCTTATCTTCCATCCTTCTTTCACTCTTCCCTCTCCTCTTCTTCCCCTTCTCCATCATCATCCCTCCCCCCTCCTATTTTTTTTTTCTTCTTATCTCTTATCTTCCATCCTTCTTTCACTCTTCCCTCTCCTCTTCTTCCCCTTCTCCATCATCATCCCTCTCCCCCTCCTTTTTTCGTCTTCGTATCTCTTTATCTTCCATCCTTCTATCACTCTTCCTTCTCCTCTTCTTCCCCCTCCCTCCCTTTTTTTCGTCTTCGTATCTCTTATCTTCCATCCTTCTTTCACTCTTCCTTCTCCTCTTCTTCCCCTTCTCCATCATCATCCCTCTCCCCCTCCTATTTTTCTCGTCTTCGTATCTCTTATCTTTCATCCTAACATGTCTTCCTTCTCCTCTTCTTCCCCTTCTCCATTATCATCCCTCTCCCCCTCCCATTTTTTTTGCCTTCGTATCTCTTATCTTCCATCCTTCTTTCACTCTTCCTTCTCCTCTTCTTCCCCCTCCCTCTCCTATTTTTTTTTTCGTCTTCGTATCTCTTATCTTTCATCCTAACATGTCTTCCTTTTGTCTCTTGATCGCGGCCCCAACACGGCTCCTCAACCGGTTTTCGCCTGTCCTCTCCCCTGCGGTAGGAGCTGAGGCGGTGCCCCCTGTGGGACGTCGGCAAAGGCAGTGCCACCCCTGTTTTCATTGGCAGTGCCACTCTTGCCTGAGTGCATGTCCCTTCCTTACGTCAACTGTATTCGTAAGATGATTTAAAAAAATATATAGTTGACATATTTTTTTCTAATTTTTATGTCAGTTTCCAGATATCTTTTATTTTATTTTTTATTTTTTTTTAAGATCTGTTGTTTTCTTTATGTTGAACGGTTGTGTTTTCTTAACACAGAAAATTTTCCTTGCATCATTCCTTTTCCAAATATCATCTTTTCCGTAACATTTACCCTGTTTTTTTTTTTCTAACATCGACCCTTTTCCAAACATAATTTTTTCGCCCTAACATTTACCCTTTTCCTAACATCGACCCTTTTCCTAAGGCCAACCCTTTTTTAACATCGACCCTTCTTCAAACAGCCTTTTCCCCAGCCTTTACCATTTTCCTAACATGCACACGCACACGCACACACACACACACACACACACACACACACACACACACACACACACACACACACACACACACACACACACACACACACACACACACACCTTGTATTATTACATATTAATATTGAATCTAATTGATAACCCTTTTCCCAACACCAACCGCAGTCCAGGTCAAAGCCGCGAGTGCACGATCTCATTTCTGAGGCAAAAGCGGACCCACTTATCCGTGGAAACCCGTCGCCATCTTCTATCACCGTGTCAAATACATCATTTTTTTTCCTGCTTCTATCATCGGGTCAAATACATTATTTTTTTCCCTGTTTACGAAGGCAAGCCAGTTGGGAGAGGTTTAACACGAACATGAGATCCAAATAAACAGACACACGAGGGCCAAAGTCGCGACCACTCTCTTCCCGAATAAAATGAGACGACCACTAACCACGCGCATTTTTCCTTGTCTTGTTTAGCATGTCGCAGGGTAGATAAAGTCCCCCCTCCCCCCCCCCCTACCCTCGCCATCTGCCTCTCCCATCTACCCATCCTTCTAACCCTTCATCTACCGTCTCGCAGAAGCTGTCTTTTGTCTGTCTGTCTGTCAGTTTGTCTCCTTCTGTTACGGGGGATGTTTACCAGTGTGACGTCACGAGGTCCCTCCCTCCTCCCCCCCCCCCCTCCCTGCTAGTTCCGGTACGTCGTTGGGTTGTTTGTTTTCTCGCGTGACGTTGATTGTCCGTAGTGATGGAGAGGAGTGGCATTAAGCGTTCACTTTAGCCTAACATTATTATTTTTTTTTTAATCTTTCGTCTTTTTTTTCTGTCTCGTTCTGCGCGTAGGATGATCACAGGCGGGGCTGGGGAACAGATCTGGGACCGGGTTTTTTTTCGTTTTTTATGGTACACTTTTTGTGCTTATTTACTTTTTGATAACGAACCTTATCAGTGGTTTTGCTACATGATATGCATATATGTATATATATATATATATGTATATATATATATATATATATATATATATATATATATATATATATATATGTGCGTGTATGTGTGTATACATTTACATACTCATACACACCCACACACAAACACACACACACACACCCACACACACACTCACACACACACACACACACACACACACAGGGAGAAAAACACACACACACACTCACACACACACACACACACGCATGTATATATATATATATATATATATATATATATATATATATATATATATATATATATGTATATATATATATATATATATATATATATATATATATATATATATATATATATATATATGTATATATATATATAAGAAAAAGAAGGAAAACATAGAAATATCATCAGACTGGACCAACCGGACATGACCCAATGCCCCCCAAATTGATTTAGAGGAAAGACGAAATCAAACGAAAAGACGAAGCAAGTAACGACCCTGAACGACCAGCGCCAGCGAGCGAATGAATGAGCGGCGGCGAAGCGAAGACGACCTCATACGCCTCTTAAAGACTCGGTAATTCATTCTCCGTACGAGTCTGCGTCGTGAATGTGACGTCATGGCTGAGTCTGTACATGCGTGACGTCATGGCTTCTCATCCCGAAGCGCTTGCGACGTCATAGCTTGATCCTGGACCTTTGTGACGTCATAGCTGATTTGGAACATTTGTGACGTCATGGATTTTGAATATTTATGACGTGATGTCTGATCCTGAACACTGACGTCGTTCTGCCTGGTTCTGAGCACCTGTGACGTCATAACTGATCCTGATAGCTCGTGACTTCATGCATGCTCTTGACACTTGTGACGTAATATCTAGTCCTGCAGATTTGTGACCTCATACTTGATCCTAAACAACTATGACGTCACACCTGAGCTTGGGAACTTCTGACGTCACACAAGATCCTGGACACTTCCTTTTTGCTTTCCGTTGAGGCGGGAGATGGAGAGCTGGATAAAGGAGGGAGGAGGGAGAATGGAAACAGAGATGCTAATGGGAGATATAAAGAGGATGTTGGACGAATGGAGAAATGAGCAGAAGAGGGAAGTGTGTTAGATATGGAGACTATTTTTTTTTAGTGTATGTGCAAAATTAGATATGTACACGCGCGTGGGTACGTGTGTGTGTGTGTGTGTGTGTGTGTGTGTGTATGTGTGTGTGTGTGTGTGTGTGCGTGTGTGTGTGTGTGTGTGTGTGTGTGTGTGTGTGTGTGTGTGTGTGCAAGTGTCAATAAGCAAAAGCAGATCTACCAGTGTTACACTTCAACATGAAAAGGAAAGTAAATACATGTACGTGTATACAGAATCGACCCCCTTACGGACTGAACCCCCCTCCCCCCCCCCCCCCCCCCTCTAAACAGAACCCCATCACACTAGTACCCACGTGCGGGATAACGAGCGCACGCACGCATAAAGACCAATTTTCACGGTCGCAGTCCAAGGAATTGTGACTTCGTAGGTTCAAGGTTCTTTTTAAGTGGATGATAAGAGGTTGACGTTGTTTGTATAAATCGTCTTTTGGGGAGAAGAGGTGGCAGGCGTTTTGGGAGAGTGATTCTGGGACAAGATTTGGAGGATATATATATTTTTTAAGTTGTTTTATTGTTTATCTCTGTGTTGTGGTAGATTTTTTGGGTACATTCATATAAGGAGTAAATTATTGATATTGTACCAGCTATTTTTGTTCTTGAATTCTCTCTCCAAATCCCCTTATTCTGCACTTTTCAAAACTCGAATAAACACACCCTCCCCCCTTAAAAAAACAAAAACAAAAACATAAGTATAAAAATATATGAATAAATAAATAGACGAAGAGAAATTTTGCAGTGTTTTATACACTCTACGGCGAACCTATACTTCTTTTGCCAACTCAATCACTTTTAATAGCCTTCAAACTCTCTCTCTCTCTCTCTCTCTCTCTCTCTCTCTCTCTCTCTCTCTCTCTCTCTCTCTCTCTCTCTCTCTCTCTCTCTCTCTCTCTCTGCCAGTTCAACTTCGGTCGCCTCACTACCGCCCTCACACCTGTTATAGATAACTCTTAAAAGGTTTGTTTTTTCTAATATTTTTTTTCCATTTTCTCCGAGGTTTTAGCCTAATGGTTACTTTTCCTTTTTCTTTTTTCTTTCTCTTCTTTACTCGCGCGTGAGGTGATAAAGAAACAGATTGTGACAGGGAGAAAATTAACTATTGGTCTCTGGGAAAACATCCATTGGTTTAGGGAATGTTTTCGGTTGTTTAAGGAAAACAAACACTTTTTTTTGGCTTTTAGGGGGAGGTTTTATCTCAGCGTGACAAATTGCTTTTTTATGATAACGCGGTAAAACAAAAACATGCTTAATGAAAAAACGACAAAGAAAATGTGCGGCGTGTGTGTGGGTGTACGTGTGTGTATCTATCTGTCTATTTATATATCTATGTGTGTGTGTGTATGAGTCTGTGTTTGTCTTTGTATCTCTATCTCAATATATGTATATATACATACATACATACATATCTATCTATCTATCTATCTATCTATCTATCTATCTATCTATCTATCTATCTATCTATCTATCTATCTATCTATCTATCTATCTATATATACATACATATATATATATATATATATATATATATATATATATATATATATATATATATATATATATATATATACATATATGTGTGCGTATGTGTATAATATATGAATACACATACACACACACACTCAGATACATATACATGGAAACCAATGGCTTGCCTGGCCGAAAGACACACCATTATCTAATGTAATAAAATCTCGACATTAAGATGAATCACCTGATGCTGACACTCTTTCCATCGTTATCTCCCGAATGTTTAGTTATTGCAACTTTTATTTTACCAACTCAAACATAAACAGGGTTTTTTTTCGTCTCCAGAGAACTTAGAATATTCAATCATCATGATACTAAGGATAATCTCCTGTGAATTGCTTGACCTAATACCCTCCATTTAATTTCCCTTCCCTTCTCTTGCTCACCCTCCACTCCCTCCCCTTCTTCACCCCCTTCTCCCTTCCCCTTCCGTCTCCTGCTTCCCTCTTTCTCCTTACCTATGCCTCTGGCCCTCCCCCTCCCCTCCCCCTTTCATCTCTTAAATGTACATGCTTCTCATAAAAGGAATAATAATGATAGTGTTTATAATAATAGTAATGGTAGTGATAATAATGATAATAATAGTAATGATAATAATGATAATGATAATGACAAGGATAAAGATAGAGATAATAATGGTAATGATAACGATTAATGAAGATGATAAAGTCAACCAATCCAAACAGATTTTCTGATCTCTAAACATTCCTCCATGAACGCTCCTTCCCTCCCCTCCTCTCTCTTCCCAGTT
>NC_091576.1:34012118-34017118 GCF_042767895.1 Penaeus vannamei
GATGGAGGGGGTTAGGGAGGGGAGGGGTGATGGAGGGGGTAGGGGAGGGGGAGGGGTGAGGGGAGTGTAGGAGGGGGGAAGGGGAGGAGGGCGAGGGGAACAGGAGGTCGACCTTCTATAGATGCTAAGCTTACCTTATATATGTGTGGGGGTGCAAGGTATCTCTCTCTTATAAACCTTTTTTTCTGTTTTTCTTTTTTTTTCATCTTCATTTTATTTTTTGTATATATGTCTGTGACTCTTTTTCTTTTTTATATTGAATTATTTTTTTTGTATGTCTGTCTGTGACCTGTTTCTTTCTGTGTTGGAATGTGTAGTATACAGACTATTTAGAATATTTCCCTTTGAAGTCTCGACGAGCAGGTCTGTCTCTTGAACATTAGGGTCTTAATTTCCGTGTGTGTGTGTGTGTGTGTGTGTGTGAGAGAGAGAGAGAGAGAGAGAGAGAGAGAGAGAGAGAGAGAGAGAGAGAGAGAGAGAGAGATAAAGAGAGAGAGAGACGGGCAGGTCTGTCTCTTGAACATTAGGGTCAACTTCGCTAGACTTGATTTCCGTGTGTGTGTGTGTGTGTGTGTTTGTGTGTGTGTGTGTGTGTGTGAGAGAGAGAGAGAGAGAGAGAGAGAGAGAGAGAGAGAGAGAGAGTGAGAGAGAGAGAGAGAGAGTGAGAGAGAGACAGAGACAGAGACAGAGACAGAGACAGAGACTGAGACAGAGACAGAGATAGAGACAGCGCATGTGTACAAAACCCAGCACGTACACACACATTTCTTTTCACTACGACAAAGCAAGTAAATCACCCGCAACACATTAACTTTTTACCGAAACCCACACCACCCAACATCACTTTCATGTTGTAGAAACCATAATCGGATGGCCAATATACTTACACATATCTATAAGACCACGTGACCATAATCGGATGGCCAATATACTTACACATATCTATAAGACCACGTGACCATAATCGGATGGCCAATATACTTACACATATCTATAAGACCACGTGACCATAATCGGATGGCCAATATACTTACACATATCTATAAGACCACGTGACCATAATCGGATGCCCAATATACTTACACATATTTAGAAGACCGCGTGACCATAATCGGATGCCCAATATACTTACACATATTTATGAGACCACGTGACCATAATTGGATGCCCAATATACTTACACAAATTTATAAAACCACGTGACCATAATCGGATGCCCAATATACTTACACCCATTTATAAAACCACGTGTCTCATCACCCTGCTCTCAATGGGTGTCTAGACGACTCACGAAAAATCTTAAGGTCAAACGAACCGGAGATAACTCAAGATGGCGGAAAACTCGGGAGCAAGGTTGGTCAAGTTGTTTGTATTCCTCTTGGCAAAACACACAAGGCCTGGCAAGCTGTATATGTGGTGTGTGTGTGTGGGAGAGAGGTAGATAGATTGATAGATAGATAGAGAGAGAGAGAGAAGTGGGGGAGGTAAGAGAGAAATAGAGAGAGAGAGAGAGAGAGAGAGAGAGAGAGAGAGAGAGAGAGAGAGAGAGAGAGAGAGAGAGAGAGAGAGAGAGATAGAGAGAGAGAGAGAGAGAGAGAGAATGGAGAGAGAGAGAGAGATCCATTTTTACAACACATTAGTTTAATGGCTTAAGAGGTAATTCAATTTAAAGTTACAGTGAATTGTATTAGTATACAGTCATTTATAAAAGAGAGAAAGAGAGAGAGAGAGAGAGAGAGAGAGAGAGAGAGAGAGAGAGAGAGAGAGAGAGAGAGAGAGAGAGAGAGAGAGAGACAGAGAGAGAGAGAGTGACACAGAGAGAAAGAGAGAGAGAGAGACAGAGAGACAGAGACAGAGAGAAAGAGAGACAGACAGAGAGAGAGAGAGACAGAGACAGACAGAAAGAGAGACAGAGAGAGACAGACAGACAGACAGACAGATAGATAGAGAGAAAGAGAGAGAGAAGCGTAACTTAAATAATGAGGCAGTAAAATCTGGCCAAGCCGTGTTGCATTCCTCTTGCCAAAGTTGCTTTCGGTTCAATCTTTCTCCTTTTTTTACCCACTTAAATTCCATTTTCATTTTTTAGGTTATATTCTTTTGCTGATTGCCTTCTCTTCTTTTCTCTTCCTATTCCCTGCGTTTATTCTGCCTCTTCTCCTTATCTTTTTCTTTTGTTAAAATCTAAATCTCCTCTCTATCTATCTCCTTTTTTTGTTATCTTTCGCACATGTTCTATCATTCCTTCTTTTGTTCCCCTTCTCTGTCTTCTCTTCTTCTCTCTTTCTGAATCTATACAGCACCCATCGGCTCCAACCCCCCCCCCCACCCACCCACCCCCATCCACCACGGTCATCCCCTTTATCATGAGTCAGAATTGTGTCTTTTCTATTATCTTGTTTTCCCCTCGTTCTAAAGGCGGGGGGGGGGGGGGTGAGGAGGGGGAAGGGGTCTGAAGGGAGGAGGGGGAGAGGGAGGTGGAGGGGAAAGGGTGTGAAGGAGGGAAGGGAAGGGGTCTGAAGGGAGGAGGGGGATTGGAAGGGGGAGAGGGAGGTGGAGGGGAAGGGGTGTGAAGGAGGGAAGGGAAGGGGGAGGGGTGTGAAGGGGGGAAGGGGAAGGTGGAGGGGGAGGGGTAAGGGGTTTGAAGGAAAATGGGGGTGGGGGGGTGGGGGGAGAGGGTATGAAGGCGCGAGGGTGTGCTGTGAGACCTTGAACTCACACCCTATTACCCTCTCTCTTGCTCCCTTCCCCTCGGTCCACTACCCCCTTTCCCCTTTACTCTCACCCTCTCCCTCTTTCCTAGCACCCTTTTCTTCCTCATAACGCAGCTCCTTATCCCTCACTATTCTTTCTCTATCGCCTCTTTACCCTCCCCCCTCCTCGCACGTCTTCGCTCTATCCCTCTTGTGTATTTCATCTCATTCTCTTACCCTTTTTACCCCTTATTCTCCTCTTGCACCTTCTTGCTATTCTCCCCTCAATCACTGTTACTCTCCTCTCTCTTAACACACTTCCTTAGCCCCCTCCCCCTCTTCCTAACACATCCCTTTCCCCAAACAAACTTTTTTTCTCTTTCCTATCTCCCTTTCCTCCTCTCTATCACCTCCTCCTAGCGCTATCGCCCCTCTCCCCTTATCCCTTCCTCCTCCTCTCTATAACTCCTTAGCCCCTTGCCCATTTATCCCTCTCCCTTGTCCCATTATTCCTCTCCCTTAGCCCCTTATTCCTATCCCTTACCCCCTTATTCTCTTATCCCTTCCTTCTCTCTGTAACTCCCTAGTCCCCGACCCATCTATCCCAGCCTCTTATCCCTCTCCCTTATCCCCTAGCTCCCTCCCCCTTCACACCCTTCCCCTTACCTGGATGGGGAAGGCTAGATCATCAGTAGTGTCATGGCGTCTGTTTTAATGATTGTTCAATGAAAATATAACCATTAAAATCATTATTTTCCATCCTTTTTGAAAATGGAAAAGACCAAAATGATCGACCACATTCACATAGCATCAAAATTTGTTTGTTTTTTTCCGAAAATAGAATCAGACGCCATGACACCACCTCGAGTTGCTACTGACCTAGCCTTCCTCATACCTGGATCCCATTCCCAACCCCACTGAAGAGTCAAGAGCAGGAGTCGAGCCGTCGTGCAGGAGTCGAACCGTCGAATCTCAAGTCCCGAGCTGTACTCTTGGCTCTTAGGGGCGTGGCAGCGGTCGCTTTACAAGGCCAAGGGATCTTTTTAAGGTCGAGAACCCCTTATCAAGCGGCTCCCCCTGGCTCGCTCCTGCGCACGAGTCCTCCCGGTGGCTCGCGGCTGACCGGTGGGCTGACCTCTTTAGGCAACGGGAGGAATGAATGGAGAAATATTCCTATAGCTCGAGGTCATAGGTATAAACATGCGTGAACTTAGTAGAGACACACTGTGCACGGGCATATAAACACGCATACAGTGTGTAGTATATTTTCCCACTCGTCCATCCACCAACCAGTGTGTACATATATGCATAATTCATATGTTTCTCTCTCTCTCTCTCTCTCTCTCTCTCTCTCTCTCTCTCTCTCTCTCTCTCTCTCTCTCTCTCTCTCTCTCTCTCTCCCTTTACACACACACACACACACACACACACACACACACACACACACACACACACACACACACACACACACACACACACACACACACACACACACACACACACACACTTATATATCTTAAAAAGCATATACTTATCCATGGGAACACACAGGCCATCCTGAGGACCCCCATGCTGCGCCACCATGATCACAGGCCACCATAACAGCGCACGTATTAGCCGCCACCATCACCAAACCTCTTGTCACAAACATGGTGCTCAGTGAATGCTTGCTTGCTTGTAGATCGTGTTTCGTAGTAGAGGGCATGGGACTGCGAGCTTTATCGGAGGCGGGGCTGCTTTGGCTGAGGCCTCTCGTTGCGCCTTTGAGGGTCTCTGTCTCTCGTTCTCTCTCTCTCTGTTTCTGTCTCTCGTTCTTTCTCTCTGTCTCTGTCTCTCGTTCTTTCTCTCTGTCTCTCTTTCTCTCTGTTTCTGTTTCTCGTTCTTTTTCTCTGTCTCTGTCTCTCGTTCTTTCTCTCTGTTTCTATCTCTCGGTCTTTCTCTCTGTCTCTCTCTCTCGGTCTTTCTCTCTGTTTCTGTCTCTTGTTCTTTCTCTCTGTCTCTGTCTCTCGTTCTTTCTCTCTCTGTTTCTTGTTTCTCGTTCTTTTCTCTCTGTCCCTCGTTCCTTCTCTCTGTCTCTGTCTCTCGTTCTTTCTCTGTCTCTCTCTCTCGGTCTTTCTCTCTGTTTCTGTCTCTTGTTCTTTCTCTCTGTCTCTGTCTCTCGTTCTTTCTCTCTCTGTTTCTGTTTCTCGTTCTTTCTCTCTGTCTCTCGTTCCTTCTCTCTCTGTCTCTGTCTCTCGTTCTTTCTCTCTGTCTCTCTCTCTCGGTCTTTCTCTCTGGTACTTTGTCTCATTCTGTCGCTATGTGTCT
>NC_091576.1:34034618-34047118 GCF_042767895.1 Penaeus vannamei
AGGGGGGCGAGGGGGGGAGGGGGGGGGGGGGGGGAGGGGGGGGAGGGGGGGAGGGGGGAGGGGGGGGAGGGGAGAAGGGGAAGGGGGGAGGGGAAGAAGGGTGAGGAAGTGAGGGAGAGGAGGAAGGGAAGAAGGAGGGGAGGGAGCGAGAGGAGGATGGGAAGAAGGAGGGGAGGGAGCGAGAGGAGGATGGGAAGAAGGAGGGGAGGGAGCGAGGGAAAGAAGGGGAGGTGAGGAGGAGAGGAAGAAGGAGGAGAGTGAGGGGGCGGAAGAGGAGGGGAGGGGAGGGGGTGAGGGGGAGAAGGGAAGAAGGGTGAGGAAGTGAGGGGAGAGGAGGAGGGGGAGGAGGAAAAGGGGTGAGGGAGTGGGAAAAGGAAGAAAAGGATAGAGGACGGAGGAGGAGGAGGAGGAGGAGGGAGTGAGGGGAAGAAAGAAGAGGAGAGGGAACGGAAGAAGAAGAAGAGGAGGAGGAAGAGGAGGAGGTCGAGGAGGGGGGTGATGGGGGTGATGGGAAGCTGACAGTCAGTCCCGGGTTGTCTCCCTTCTGTTGATGGATACTACAGCTGTTTATTAGGGCGCGTGTGACCTTCGCGATGAAAGCGATAGGGGGGAGGGGGATGGGGGAGGGGGAGGGGGAAGGAAGAAGAAAGTGACAGCTGAGTCACGAGTGGGGGACGTGGGAGGGAGGGGGAGGGGAGGGAGGGAGGGTCGAGGCGTGGGTAAGGGATAGAGGCGGGGAAGGGAGGGTAGGGACATGGGGGGTGGGAGGGAGGGAAGGGGCATGGGGAGGGGGGAGGGGTAGAAGGGAAAGGGAGGGGAGGGGAAAGGGGTTGTGGTGGGGATGGGGGGAGGGGGGAGATTGGGGCGTGGGTAAGGGTAGGGGTATGGGGAGGGAAGGGGGGGGTTGAATCGGGTCGGGTCGCGGGAGGGAGATGAGGGTAGGAGGGGCAAGTGGGGGAGGGGGGGGGTCGGGTCCTTGTCCAGCCGTTGTCTGCGTGTGTAATGACTTGCAGAAATAATCCGAGAAGGGAAACGAAAAAAGAAGAAAGAAATAAAGAAAACAATTGAAAAAATCGTCATTTGATATCACCCGTGAGCAAAAGGACAGAAAGAGATAATAAGAAATGAGAGCAAAAAGAAAGGAAAATAGAATGAGGGAATGAGAGAAGCGCAAAGTGAGCAAAAGGACAGAAAGAGAAAATAAAAGGCAACAAAAAGAAAGAAAAATCGAAGAAAATGGGATGAGAGAATGGACAAAAAGCAAAAATTAGGAAAAAAAGAAAATGGGAAAATGGCGGGAAATTTTCCTTCGTATACCTCGCTGTTTCCTTAAACAAGTATCAACACTTGAGAAAATAAGAAACATAAAATAGGACAAAAGAAAATGGCGGGAAATTTCCTTTGTATATTGTTTCTTTAAGCAAATATCAACAATTATGTCCTGTGTTTACGAGTCGAAGGCCAATTTCTCTTCATAATGTTGCGACATCTTGCAAAATACCAGATGGTAATTTTCTTTTTTTTTCAACGATTTTGAGAAGATGCCACGTCGTTAGAATACCCTGAAGAGAATACAAGGAAAAGAAATGCATATGAATAAAGATAATTGCAAATAAAGATAAATAAATAAAGAAATAAAGATAAAAGCAAATTAAGTTATTGGTCGAAAATTATTCCTGATTGCATTATCATTATCACTTGTAATATGATTGTTTCCGTTGCTGACGTTGTATCATTATCAGTATTATCATTGTCAGCAATATCATCATCATCATCCTAATCACCCTAATCATTATTATCGTTGTCGGCAGCACTATCATTATCATAATTATCACCATCATAATTATAATCATAATCATCATTATCATCATCATCATCACCATCACTACCCTCACCATCATTATCAACATTACCATCATTATTCTCATCATTATCAACATTACCATCATTATTCTCATCATTATCAACATTACCATCATTATTCCCATCATCATTATCAACATTTCCATCATTATCAACATTACCATCATTATTCTCATCATTATCAACATTACCATCATTATTCCCATCATCATTATCAACATTTCCATCATTATCAACACTACCATCATTATTCTCATCATTATCAACATTATTATCATTATCAACATTACCATCATCATTCCCATCATTATCATCATCATTATCATCATCACTACCCTCACCATCATTATCAACATTACCATCATCATTCTCATCATTATCACCATAATTACCACCATTCCGTGAGTCAGCGTCAGAGATCGGTGTTGGCAAAGGAGCGCCATCTGAGCACAGTACGTGAACCCATTTCTCAAAAGACAGGAAACAAACATGAGAACCAAAACATCCGTCCTCATTGCAACATCTTCAACATTACTGCTATTTTCTCCGAACGTGACCTTCTGTTTATAAGATATGTAATGGATAAAAGTAAAAGAATTATGATGTGATGTTTTTTTTTTTTTTTTTTTTGTATTTGTTTTTTTTTTTCCTCTGTCGTGTTTTTCTCCTTGTTTCTTGATTTTTATCTTTAATTTTGTCCATCGTGGTCTCTCTTTCTCTTCTCTCTCCCCCGCCTCTCTCTCTCTCTCTCTCTATCTCTCTCTCTCTCTCTCTCTCTCTCTCTCTCTCTCTCTCTCTCTCTCCCCTGCCCCTGCCCCTTCTCTCTCTCTCTCTCTCTCTCTCTCTCTCTCCTTTCTATTTAACTCACAACATCTCTGTCTCCCTACCCCACCTCTTCTTTTCCTATTCTCTATCTCTCCCTTCCTTCCTCCCCCCCCCTCCCCCCTCCCCATTCTCTCCCCCCCCTAATCCTATTTCCCCGAAGCCCCTTCCACGCTCTCGTTCTCACTTTCCGTTCGTTTTCTCGGAAGGAACGGGGCCAAGATGCACGTAGTATTGTTTGTTTTCTGTTCATTTTCATCTTCTTAATTCTCATTCATTCATTTCTTTTCTTTTCGTTTCTTTCCGTTTCTTTTATTTTATTTTCCCCTCTCTTCTTTTTTTCTTTCCTTTTCCTTTCTTTTCTTTTCTTTTATTTATCTATTTATTTATCTTATTCTATTTATTTAATTATTTTCATCCGTTTGTTTATATGCTAATTCTTAAGAGTGAACAGCGCTCTGCACGTGGCCAATGAGAAAAGGGGGGGGGGTAGAGAGAAAGGGGGTATGGGGTACGGGTGTGGGGGGGGGGGCTTTAATTACTCAACGGGGGGATGATAGGAGGAGGGGGAGAGGGTGAAGGGTAGGGAGTGGAAGCTTCGTCTGAATTGTGTCGTGATGATGATGATGAGTAATAAAAAAAGGATAATAGAGTAATTGGAACGGTTGGGAAGATAACGAAGATAGTAAGAGCAATAACAGTAATGGCGATAGAACGAAGATATTTACTGATAATAGTAGATAATGAAACTAAGGATGATGATGATGGCAGCAATGGAACTAATTACTAATGATTATACTAACGATGATAATGATGAGGATGATATCAATAATAGATATACTAATACTGATAATAATGATAATGACAATGCAAGCAATACTGATAATGGAGATGACGATGATGATGATGATGATGATAGTGATGGTAGTGCTGATGATTATCATCACCATTATCATTAGCATCATAATAACAACAATTCTGATCATCATCCATGATCTCTACCACCATCACCATGACAACTCTCCTTATAACAATACCAATGATATAATAATCATTTCTTTAAGAAAGCCACCGCAGTTCTAGAATCAGATCCTTCCCACACTTCCATTAATGAAGTCTCGTTGACATACAAGCACTGCAATAACATCATCCATTGTGGCAGAACCTCTGAAAGCGCGATGTTGGGCGAGCGTGTTAAATGGGAGAGGACCGAGGATGTCACCTTGGGGTTAATCGGCTGCGCGGGCTTAGGGATGAGGCAGTTTTTCATTCGGATTTTTTGGGGGAATTTGTGAGGAATTATGGTAACTTGGGTAGCAGGATGGTCTAGGGTAGATGTAAACAAATGGATAGATAAAAAGATAGAGGATAAGATATATAACAAATTGATATGACAGATATAAAGGGTTGACGTAAAAGTATACACACACATATACACTCACATACACACACACACACACATACATACATATATATATATATATATATATATATATATATATATATATATATATATATATATATATGACCTAGGGACAGAAGAATGAACGAAATTTACCAACATGTTCTTTATCCAGTTCGGGCACAAGTCCTCTATTTACCCAATAAAGCGGAGCCGTTCATCCCTTTCAGCAAGAACAACATACGTTCTGTGATACACTCGGATCCAACACAGCGCCGACGCTCCCTGAAGTCACTGAACTAATCAAGGATAGCATTCTTAGGGTAACATGAAGAAGGTATGTTTGTTCATGTAACGATCTGTTCTCATATATTCTGTGGTATGAAGGAGGTATATTTATTCATGTGAATGGCATGATCTGTTCTGTTATATTCTGTGGTATGAAGGAGGTATATTTATTCACGTGAATGGCATGATCTGTTATCAGATCTATGGTATGAAGGAATGTTTATTGACGTGAATGTTATGATCTGTTCTGTTATATTCTCTGGACTGTGTAATGGTGTGATGGTCATAACACATATGTAAATATATCATCTTAATTTATTTATTTTATCTGATGAATAGTGATATGCAGAATGTGATAACACCAAACGAATTAATTGTCCCTATTAGAGACATTGGCGAATAACCTGTAAAGAAACATAATGTTGTTTTTTTTTCTCATTCAACGTATTATCCAAAGCAAAGACAATATTACACACCAGTGGTTCTTAATCCCCCCCCCCCTCAAAAAAGTGAACCATTCCATTTTCTAAGTATGGGTAAAGTAAACACTTTGGTTTGAATTGTATTTATTCAAAATGGAATTTCGAGAAGCTACCTTTTTTTATTCGAAATGTTTTGCTTACAAACATAAATTCCTGGAATGAACCCCGACTAGTAGCCGCCTCCAGTTGACAGGAATCGAACAGGGTGGCTAGTCACGTACATTACCAATCATAGTGTACATCTGTCTGTACATCCTGAATACCCCCCCCCCCCAAAAAAAAAAAAAAAAAAAAAAAACTGCTATAATCCAATTTAAAAAGAGACTCGAATACCGCCCCCCCCAAAAAAAATCCCCCTTGACCCCTGCCATCGTCAAATTTAAAAAGAAACTCGACCCACTTGCACCTGGTAACTGCAGTGGATTCGTCGACCAAGTACTACAAGGAGAACCTGAGTACTGCCTTTCATCTGCTCTCGAGAGGGACGTAAAAGGTCTGAGGTATTTTTAGAGACAGAAGCAACATCTGTCGCTTTTGCTTTTTTTGTTTTATCATTGCGTTTTATTTCATTTACTCGTTTATCATGTTTATTTATTTGTTATTTCTTTTTTTTGTTTTGTTTTATCAATGCGTTTTATTTCATTTACTCGTTTATCATGTTTATTTTTTTGTTATTTCTATTTCCTCGTCTGTTTATTCTCTTTATTTAGTTTATTTTCTTCATTTACTTTTTTACTTCATTACGTATTAACTTATCATTATGTTAATTCCTCAATTTATCCATTTACTTGTCTATTTACATGTTCATCTATCGCCATTATCCTTTCCGAAACAAATCCTTTCGTTCACTCCATAGAATTGAAGACCCTTTCCCATGGCCTTTTCTGTGTTTAATTAAAGACCTTTATCACTTTCATCTTTATCGGGATCCGTCCCATCTGGCGTCGCTGAGTGTCTGAAATACTCGTCAGTGATACACCCCCTTTTTTGTTCCCTTGTCCTAGGTCAAAGGTCACCAATCCGGGTTTTTTCGATTCGTTAATGAAAGAAATGTGTTCACAGCGCTGCTCACAAAGCCCCGTGGAATTAGATGCGAACGAGGAGAATTATGATTAAATCGAATGTAATCAGAAACATCAAGTTGGTGATGCGGCCCAGAATAGAGGGGGGGGGGGGGGGGGGGTAGCTAATTAAGATGTTATCTTCATCGGAGTCTATCTAGCCATCTGAGGTGTCTGAACAACTCGTCAAGGATTCTGTCTCTCTCCCCCTCTCCCTCTCTCCCTCTCTCTCTCTCCCTCCCTCTCTCCCTCTCTCTCTCGCTTTTTTGTTTGCATTTGTCTCTCTCTTTTTGTCTTTCAACTTTTCTTGTTTTTATTCACGTTGTTTCTTTCTTTTCCTTGATGTTTTCTTTTGTTATCTCTCTATCTATCTATCTATCCCCCCTCCCTTTCTCTCTTTCACTGTTTGTCTTTTTTTCTCTCTTATCTGTGTGTGCATGTATGTGTGTGTGTCTGTGCCTGTCTGTTTCAGTGTCCATCTGTCTGTCTGTCTCTGCCTCTAATTCTCTCTCTCTCTCTCTCTCTCTCCTTCCCTCCCTCGCTCACTCTCTCTTCCCCTCCCTCCCTCCCTTACTCCCTCCCTCGCTCACTCTCTCTCCCCCTCCCTCCCTCCCTTACTCTCTCTCTCTCTTTCTCCCTCAACTTCCCATCACTCATTATTATCCCCTCATACCCCCGTCCCCTCTTCCAAAGCCCATCCTTCTCCATTCCACGTCAGTTCTGCTCATCTTAACTCTCTCCTTATGTGACGAATAACTCCAGATGCCTCGTCTCTGATGACCATTTCACGGGTCCTTCAAGTCCATTATATACGGTCATTTTATTATCATTGCTCCATTGATCTTGTCGTCGTTGTTGTTTTCGAATGGTGGTGATCATTGCTTTTGTGGGGTTTGGTTGTGAATTGCCTTAGGGGGGTCTTTCGTTGTGGTGGGGGGGGGGATACTTGGGTATATAGTGGCTAATTCTTTATCTATTATTTTAGTGGTTATTTATCTATTCTTTATCTATTATTGTAGTGGTTATTTATCTGTTCTTTATCTATTATTGTAGTGGTTACTTATCTATTCTTTATCTATTATTTTAGTGGTTATTTATCTATTCTTTATCTATTATTGTAGTGGTTATTTATCTATTCTTTATCTATTATTGTAGTGGTTATTTATCTATTCTTTATCTATTATTGTAGTGGTTATTTATCTATTCTTTATCTATCTATTATTGTAGTGGTTACTGTTATGGTATTTATAATGGTATCTACATATGTGATATTTGAATCGTTATTATAGTATTTATTGTGGGTTATTGATACGGTGTTTACAATGATATCAACACATGTGAGATTTGAATTGTTGATTTAGTATTTACAATTAATGACATGACAATAATGCATCATTAATATGAGATAAAACGATACAGCAGTTGTGGAAATGATAAGGATGATATTTTATCAATAGAATTAATCCATACGAAATGTCACAGAATGACTTATGCGTGATTATGTTGAATGGATAAGTAATTAGGAGAGATACTCTTATACTTGAAAACGAGTGTATTATGGTACAAAATAAAGAATCCGTAATCTGCAAATGAAAATGGAAATCTATCTGCCAGCGTTTTTTTTTTTTTTTTTTTTTTTTTTTAATATATTTTTTACATCAAAAAGACATATCAACAGAAGAAGAATTGACCAAATAGAGGCATCGAGCGAAGAAAAAAAATGAATCAAGATATAATTCACCGACTTCATTCACCCTAATGTTGTCACATCCCAGCCCTGCTCTTTCGTGCAATAAATACCCTATCCCTTTACAGCACGGGACATGCAATCAACGGAGCCCTAAATTATCCAATTGAGGTCAGCATAATCGGCAGCCTTAATGACCTCTGGATGTCACGGATGTTACGTAACCACTGGGTTTTGTGGACGTCGTTTAGTTGGGAAATGTCATCGTCATTTGCGAGAGGGGTGGATGACCCAGAAACCACGGGGATTATCATACATGTGGCGAGAATTGATGCAGGGTTGATGTCACATACATTCATACACACGTACGCACGCACGGATGCACGGATGCACGGACACACACGCACACACATTTGCACATACGTATACACATTCACACACACACACACACATTTGCGCATACATACACAGACAATTGCACATACACACATTCACACACAAACACATACACACACATTTGCACATACATACACACATACACACACACACACACACACACACACACACACACACACACACACACACACACACATATATATATATACATATATATATATATATATATATATATATATATATGTATATATATATATATATATATATATATATATATATATATACATATATACAGTGTTACGTGAATCGAATCCCGCATCGCCTGAGAAGTGAACCCCAAACGTCACTTCCCAAGGATCAAAACTTCCCCCCCCCCCAATCAGCTGGGGAAATGATCAAGCAACCTCTTTGCAACATCCATCAATTACTCACCGTTGCAACCCCGCTGACGACTGACAGCTCTTTTTCGCAGCTGACAAAATCACGACAAAGGTTACACGCCCACAGCTGCCACACCGACATCCTAGTTGACTGACAGGATCCTTATCAAATTGGCATTTTTTTTCACGTTATCTGATTCTCTCACAGGAATGACTTTGGGCACTTGTCTATATTGCAGAAAATTTGCATAATTAGTGAGGGATTCTTTGCACGTTTATAGAACAAACTGGGTGGAAAGAACAGTACGTCGTGGAAAGGTATGAATGAGAACGAATATCTTCACAATACAAGAGATGTATTTGACCGGTTTCGATTATATCTTCGTCAGAAAGAAGATCGTATGTATTTCTGACGAAGATATAATCGAAACCGGTCAAATACATCTCTTGTATTGTGAAGATATTCGTTCTCATTCATACCTTTCCACATTTGTCCACATGAATACGGTTCAACAGTACGTCGGTTTGTGTTTAGTGGTAATGATAACAGTTGTTTGCGCATAGATGTAAAGGGTTGTTTATGTTATGCTGTAATGGCTCTTTAAGTAGATTGATAAATATAGATGTAGATTTAGATAGATATAGGTGTAGATAGATATTTAGATAAATATAGATGTAGCTAGATATAGATTTAGATGAATATAGATGTAGCTAGATATAGATTTAGATGAATATAGATGTAGTTAGATATAGATTTAGAAATATATAGATATAGATAGATACAGATTTAGATGAATATAGATGTAGATAGATATATATCTAGATTAATAAAGATGTAGCTAGATATAAATTTGAATATAGATATTGATATAGATATATAGATATCATTTTAGAGTAAGATTTGATAATAGAATGTTTGGTTTGTTAAAAGATTATCATATTATCAATACCATCAATTGTTACCATTATCATATCTTTTTTAGAGTCCGGTAAACCTCGAATTTCTCTTTATTTAGATCTCACCTGTGCGATCAACCCCCCCCCTCTCCTCCCCCTCGCTAAAAACCAGACACACAAGAACGTTCTCTTCTGCGGGACTGACTCATCGACTCACCCACTCAACTACCTCTGACTCATCCCTAGACTGGCTATCCTATGACCCCCCCCCCTACTTCTATCTGTCTCCCTCTCCCCTCTCTTTCCACTCTCCTCTCACTTTCCCTCCATTTCCCCTCTCATTCCCTCCCTTTCCCCTCTCCCCCCTCTCTCCCCTTCCCATCCTTCTCTCTTCTCTTCCCCTCCCTTCCTTACCCCACTCCCCCTCCTACCCCTCCCCTCCCCTCCACTCCCTCTCCCTTTCCCCTTCTCCCTTCCTCACTCCCTCCTCCCCCCCTCCCTTCTCTCTTCTCCTCCTCCTTCCCCTCTCCTCCCCTCACTCCCTCTTCCTTTCCCCTTCTCCCTCCCCCACTCCCTCCTCCCCCTCCCCTCCCTTCTCTCTTCTCCTCCTCCTTCCCCTCTCCTTCCCCCCTCTCCCTCTCCCTCCCCCACTCCCTCTCCTCCCTCCCTCCCTCTCCTCCCTCCCTCCCTCCTTCTCCTCCCTCTCCTCCTCCTCCCCCTCCCCCCCCTCTCACCGTCTTGCGTTCCCACCCTCTCTCTTCTTCTGTCCCTTCCCCTGTTTTCTTATCCGCCCACTTGCCTTCCTCCTTCTTTCGCCATCCCTTTAGCTCCTCCGCGTGTCAGGCGATGATTTAGCTTAAGAAGGAGTTGCGAGGTCACAGCCGGAACGGGAGGGGTCAGAGGTCACGGCACTTGTCCCTCGTTTGGGGTCATGTTCGTCTGGTGTTATCGTCTTGTTATGCCTGCCTGCGTGTGTGTGTTTGTTTTGTTTTGTTTTGGTTTGTTTGTTTGTTGCTTTCGTTTCGTCTGCTGTTGTTGTTTTTTTGTTTTTGTTTTACTTGTTAGGTTTGTGTTTATGTATATGAGCTGGGTATTGGTCGGTTTCGTCTTTCTAATCTTTTCCTCTCTCTCTCTCTCTCTCTCTCTCTCTCTCTCTCTCTCTCTCTCTATATATATATATATATATATATATATATATGTGTGTGTGTGTGTGTGTGTGTGTGTGTGTGTGTGTGTGTGTGTGTGTGTGTGTGTGTGTGTGTGTGTGTGTCTGTGTGTGTGTGTGTGTGTCTATAGCATTATCTCTCTATCTATCTATCTATTTATCTATCTATCTATCTATCTATCTATCTATCTATCTATCTATCTATCTATCTATCTATCTATATATATATATATATATATATATATATATATATATACACATATATATACCTTGTCTCCTTTCCCTCGCCCTCTGCACCCTCTCGCGGACTTCGCTCTTCTCTCCACTTGCATAACGTTGGTCGTCTTTATCATTCAATTTTATTTCGTTGTTCTCCTCTCTCTTTCTCCCCTCTTCCACGACACGACTTAGTGAGGGCGGGCGTTAAAAGCTGCCAAGGACGTTTTTGTGAATGTTCGTCTGAAGCTCTGGATTCAACTGCATGCACGCACTCTCATATACATACATATTTACATACATACATTCATGCATATATTTATATATACATGCATACATGGATACATACATACATACATATATAAATACATACTAACGTATATACATACATGCAAATATACATACAAGTACATACATGCAAACATACCTATACACACACAAAACACATACATACATACATACATACACACACTTACCCGTTTTCTTTCTTTCGTCCTCTAAAATACCTTTTCTTACTCTCTCTCACTCTTCTACTTCTTTCTTCTTCTTCGTATTCCTCCGCGAGAGACGACAAGGAAAGTTCACACGCTTGTCCCAATGTTTTGCTCAGAGTGGTTACAGTCTCAGAGAGAGAGAGAGAAAAAAAGAAACAAAAAAAAAGAAAAAGGTTTTATTACTTCTTCGCGTCGACAGAATCGCCTGTGGAGTTATCATGCAACATAAACGCACTATATTCCTTTTGTATGGTGATGCTTTGATGCAAGACCAACGCATTGTATTTCCTTTTGGTGACGTCATCAAATGTAATACGAACGCACTGTCTTCTTTTAGTGACGTCATCACATGCAAGACGAACGCATTATATCTATTCTAGTGACGTCATCAAATGTAATACGAACGCATTATATCTATTTTTAGTGACGTCATCACATGCAAGACGAACGCATTATATCTATTCTAGTGACGTCATCAAATGTAATACGAACGCATTATATCTATTTTAGTGACGTCATCACATGCAAGACGAACGCATTATATTTATTTTTAGCGACGTCATCAAATGTAATACGAACGCATTATATTTATGTTTAGTGACGTCATCACATGCAAGACGAACGCATTGTATTCCTCTTTAGTGACGTCATCACATGCAAGACGAACGCATTGTATTCCTCTTTAGTGACGTCATCACATGCAAGACGAACGCACTGTCTTCTTTTAGTGACGTCATCACATGCAAGACGAACGCCCTGCTTTGTCTGACTTATCTTGTAAATGAAAGAATGACGATTATTGTGCTTTTTTTTATCCGCTTTATTTTCCACTCTTCTCTCATTCCTATTTCTTATTTCTTGAGTCGAATGTCACTCCAAATTATCCAGATAAGCCAATATCATCATCAATCATCATTGAAGTCGCGGCGGCTGAAGTTGAAGCCGTGACTGTCAGCGAACGAGCTAAATGAATATCCTCTTAAAGACAATTGTTCTTTTAAGACGCGCTAATGGAGCTGATGCCAGGCTCTGTGCCTCGGATATTTCGTGCTGTGCCAGTGCCACGTTGTATGCAGGAAATAGGGAGGAAAGATGGCTTCCATAGCATATATTAACACATACATACACACACACACACGCACAGACACACACACTCACACATACACATGGACACACACACACGCGCTCACACACACATACACGCACACGCACTCACACATACACATGCACACACACATACACATGCACACACACACACACGCACACACACATACACATGCACACACACACACCCACACAAACACACCCACACACACACACACACAAATACACACACATATATATGCG
>NC_091576.1:34052118-34059618 GCF_042767895.1 Penaeus vannamei
GACCCCTAACTCCCCACTCCCCAACCGCGTCGCCCCAACCCCCCTCCCCCCCAGCCGAGGCCCCCCTGCAATCCGTACAAACAAAAGGCGTAACCGAATGCCCCGACAAGGCCAGTGTTGGGGATCAGCGAGGTCCCTTTTTTGTCTAAGTCAATCACCTCTTGGGCTTTATTCGACGCATATCTATCGTCGTCTTCTGTTTATTTTTCATATCAAGCTTCTTTTTTCACCTTCTTTATCTTTTGTCTAGATTTATTTATATGGGTGTAGTGTTTTTGTGTGTCTTTTTCATCACGTTTCTCGAGCTTTTGTTTTCATAATCCAACCGCATCAAAAACACATTACTTTCAAATCATCGACTAAAATATATTCTCATTAAATAAAACCAAAAGCCACCAGACGTACAGACCTCTCTGTAAATACAACCGCATAAATATAACCACATAAATAGACCCTCGGACGCACATGCATAGACAGCTGAGCCTCGGAGTGTGTTGTCGTCCGTTAGCAAACAAGAACGCACTTCAGGGGAATCAGGATACGTTTTAGCGGCTCCACCTGACCAATCATCTGTTCTTGTTTACGTTGGAGACTCGAGTGGGATAGACATTATGGTGTCTTTGAATCAAGATATGTATTTTTTTTCGTTATAGTCCTCGCAAATCTCTTGGGGAAAGTCATGTTTTTTTCTTCTTTTATTACCCTTTTATTATTATTATCATCATCATTATCATTATCCCTATTATTGTTGTCATAATTATCATTGATATCACATTGATATTTTAATTGTCATTATCATTAGCATTGTCATTATTATTCTTGCTACTACCACTGCTCTGTTATTCATATTGTCATTATTGATGTCATTATCATCATTATTGGTATCCCCATTGTCCTGATCATCATCATATTTACTACATCATCAGTTTCATTACATATATAAATTATAAATTATCATCATCTAAAAATATCATTATTATCATCATCTATAAATTATCATTATAAATCATCACAATTATTATCATTACCATCATCATCGTCCATTTTTTTCTTTTTTTTTTTACTTGTCTGGAGAGAATCATTAAAATTCACACTCAATCCCCGTTTCCCTGTCCCATGGCTTTGGTTTAGCATAAATCTCTCTTGCTAACGATTTTTCTTTCATTTTTCTTTCTTTCTTTTTTGTATCGTCATCTTGTGCGTTTATCTAATCTTCATATTCTCTCATATATATCGTTTATCTCTGACATTTCCTGGTGATTCTATATTGTACCCTATTGTTCTTTTTCACTTGTCTATTTATTATCTATTTCTGTTTCTATCTTATCTATTGATTTATCTTCCTCTTATCTATTTCCATTATATTTGTCTATTTATCTTTTTATTTATTAAATTTTTCATACAGAATAAGCAGATTTAAGTCATGGAGACACAATTCGAACGTTGTGTATTTGGAGAAGCCAATTTACCGATGCAAATTATTGTGATTACAATTAATAATTGAGTTGTTAGATTGTGAAACCACTCATATATTATCTGATCGCCAAAAATGGACCATTAGAATAATTAATGTCTTATTAAAATCGTTTTAAGTCATTCTTAAGATAGATTTTGCTTCATAATTTTCGTTGAAGTGATACACATGTGAACAGGTTCACTCACTTCACATGATGTAACTTCAGCTTTCCTTTATTTCTTAATATCAAAAAAGAAAAGAAAAGAAAATGATAGATAAAAGACACGTAGGAGCCGAAAAGTGAACATTTCTTTTTCTTTTCTTTTTTCTTTTCACTTTCTTTTTTTTCACATTTTCATTCACTCCAAAAAGGTAGTTTTGGCGGCTCTACCTCAAAATACGAACGTTTATGTCACTTTTTGTCACCTTGCGAGAGACCGCAAATTTAACTGTACTTCTTCCATAAACAAGACGAATGAACAAGGACAAAACATGAATAAATTAATTAATGAATAGATGAATAATGAAGAAGTAAGTGCAGGGGCAAACCGTCTCACCAAAGTCAAAGTTTTTGCAGCTTTTAGCGCATCGGACTCGACCCATTAACTTTCACTTTTTTGCATATTCGTTTTACTTACCTAGTCGCCTAAGGAGCGATTCACTTAACCACCAGTTGAGGGATTTGCCCTAATCACCCAACTGAAGGATTCACCTAATTACATAATTGGATGATTCACCCAATTAAATGAATTACCTGAACACCCGGTTTAATTATTTACTTAATAACCTAAATGAGTGATTTGCCTAATCACTCAATTAGATAAATCACCTAATTAATTAATTGAATGACTCACCTAACCACCCTATTGAACACTTCATCAAATCACCCAACTGGATGATTCAGCTGAACACCTGAACGGACGATTTCCCCGCCCACCGAGACGAGTGATTCGCCCAATCCCGCCAAACGAATCGCGAATCCTGTACTCACCCTTGCCTCTGCGCCACCTTGAGCCACCAGCGGGGGATCTTCTGGGCCAGCGCCCCTTCCTGCAGGAGGAACACGCTCACAAACACCCAACTGAACACCTTCATCGTTGCTCTGTACAACACAGTCTCTTCCTCACAGCTCAGTCATAGCCAGGCTCTTCCCTCCCCAAGTGCCTGCGAGCGGTCACACCGGGGCGGTAAAACGGGAGGGGTTTTCTAAGGAAGGGACCGGCGGGGAGGAGGATGGTGGAGGGGGGGGATTGGGTCGAAGAGAGGATGCCCCAGTGCCAGTTCAGTGCCAAGTGCGCTCCTCCTCTCGCTCTCTCTCTGCGCTCGCTCGCTCGCTCTCTCACACGCGCGCGCCCGCTCGGAAGGGTCGTGTGCCCGGCGTCGGTGAGGGTTGCCTACTGGCTGCGCGCTGGGGCTTCGGAGTGGATGGCTATACCAGAGCGCCCCGCAGATGCCACCTGTTACTCCCACACCCACCTAGCACGCCTCCCCCCCCTCCCCCTACCCTCCCCTCTCACGCCCACGAGCCTCCCACACCCTCGCCCTCTGACATAACCGACGGGGTCCCTGTGCCTCGGAGGGAGAGGCTCCGGGGGGGTAGGGGAGGGACGGGGACGAAGGGACGGTCCAGTGCCTCTGCCTCCCCTGCCCTCCCCCTCTACCCCCCCTTCCCCCCGGTGCCTCCGCCCGCACCCTCCCTCTCACCCCCCTCCCCCCACACCTCGCCCCCCTCAAGGTTCGCGTGGGCGGCAGTAACAAACCAACTGGGATTTCAACACCTTTCCTTGGCCCTCCTTAGACTGCGCGTCTCCTTAACCTCCTCCTCATTTTCATGTTCATCTTTTCTCATTATCATCAGCATCATTGTTATTATTTTTGTTGCTATTATCTTTTATAATCATTGTCATAATATTGATAATAATTATCATTATCATGATTATCATGATTATTATTATTACTATTGTTGCTGTTGTTGGTGGTGTTGTTATTGTTATTGTTATTATTATTTTTATTATTATCATTATTTTTACTATTATCCTTATCATTGTCATTTTTATCCTTATGTTATTATATCATTATCAACATTATTATTGTAGTTGTTATCTTTATCCTTGTAATTATAATAGTTATTATCATTATTATATTACTGTTTTTATTATGATTGTGATGATGATTATCATTAGCGTTCACATCCTCATCATCATCATTATTATTGTTATTAGCCTTATGATGATGATGGTGATTATCATCATTATCATTTTTCTTATTATCATTATTGTTTTTATTATTATTTTATTATCATCATCATCATCATCATCATCATCATCATTATTATCATTATTATTATTACCATTGTCATTATTATTATTACCATTGTTATCATCATCATCATTATCTTTATCATCACCATTAGCACTGTTGTTCTTACGCTATTATCATTCTCGCTTCATCATTAGTGCTATTATCATCATTATCATTATCAACATTATGGTCACTGTCAATTATCATAATATTCTTTACTATGAGATCATTATCATTGCTTTTGATAATGATAATTGTTATTTTAAAGCGATGATGATCATAGTAGCAATAACTGAGTGATAATAGTGATGATAATGATATTAGTAACGATAAAAGTAATTTTGATAAAATTTATAATAATTATTTTAGTATTAGTGTAATTATGATATGCTAAAAGAATGATAATAATGATAATGATGATGATTATGATTATAATGATAGTACTACTATTATTACTACTACTACTAATGATAATGAAAATAACAGTGATAATGATAATGGTAATAGTAACGGTAATAACGATAATAATAATGATAATGACAAAAATGATAGTAATGATAATGATGATAACGGTAATCATGATAATAATGACAATGCTAATAATAGTAATGATGATAGTGATAACAATATTAGTAATAATGATAATGGTAATAACAGTAATGGCCATAATAGAAAATAATAATAACAATAACTATAATGATATTAATAATGATGATGATTAAGAAGATGGTGATACAAGAAAACACAAAAGAACAATAAAGAGAAAAAAATAAACAAAGAAAAGAAAATGCAAGAAAAATGAGTAGAAGAAATAAGAAAATAAGAAAAAAGGATGATAATAATATCAAGAAAATGAAGAAGAAGAAAGAGATTGAGAAAATAAAATAAAGATAAATCTCTAAGAAAATGAATACACAGAGAAAAAAAACAACAAAATGCAACTGAAAGTAAAGAAATAAGAAAATAAGAAAATGAAGATAATGATATAAAAAGGAGAAGAAAGAGAGAGAAATAAAAGAAAACAAAAGAAAAACGAAATTCAAAATAAATGTCTAATAAAATCAATCCACACAGAGATAAAAAAAAACATGCAAAAGAAAACGAAGAAATAAGAAAAAATTATGATAATGATAATAAAGAGATACAAAGAAAAGAAAATCAAGATAAATGACCCTAATAAAAATTAATACACACAGAGAAAAAAAACAACAACATACGAATAAAAAAATGAAAAAAATTGCAACCCACTTCAACTCGAGCAAAAATTACCTCTGCAAATGCAAGCGTTGACATGACAAAACAGGATATCAGAATGCCCGCTAATTAGAGGTGACCTTGTATGACCTTTTCCGTCCCTGTTTCTCTCGTTGGGTTTTTTATTTCTTAATTTTTCGTTTTTTTCAGATGTGGTTGTTGGTATTATGCTTTTTGTTTATTTCTTTGTTTTATGTTTGTTTTTGTGTGTCTGTGTGTTTCTCTCTCTCTCTCTCTCTTTCTTTCTCTCTCTCTCTCTCTCTCTCTCTCTCTCTCTTTCTTTCTCTCTCCCTCTCTCTCTTTCTCTTTCTTTCTTTCTTTCTTTCTTTCTTTCTTTCTTTCTTTCTTTCCTTCTTTCTTTCTCTCTCTCTCTCTCTCTCTCTCTCTCTCTCTCTCTCTCTCTCTCTCTCTCTCTCTCTCTCTCTCTCTCTCTCTCTCTCTCTCTCTCTCTCTCTCTCTCTCTCTCCCTCTCTCTCTCTCTCTCTCTGTGTGTGTGTGTGTCTATTTATCTATCGCCGCTCTCTCCCACTCTTCACTCAGCAGGAGAGGTAAAAGAAAACATGAACTTTTCTTATGAAAATATTCTAAATTGCACGATGGCAGTGAGTTCTGCAAAAAGAAACAAATGACAAAGAAAAACAAAATATAACAAATCAAAAAGCAAATAAAAACACTAACGTCATAAGATTCTTACATAATAATAGATAGAAAAATAAACGAGACGCAACAAAAAATATTAGGCAATGTTACATAGAAAAGAGAATATAAAAGATACAGAAGGAAAAAAAATCACGATATAAGAATGATAATGACAAGAAAAATAGATAAATGAATAGGAATGATAATAATAAAAGTGGAAAAAAAAGTTTTAAATCGGTAAACAAAAGTGAAAAAAGTGAAAAAGAAAAAAAAAATATATATGTATATATATGATAATAATAATAATAATAACAATAATAATAATAATAATAATAATAATAATAATGATAATAATAATAATAATAATAATAATAATAATAATAATAATAGTAATAATAATAATAATAATAATAATAATAATGATGATAATAATAATAATAATAATGATAATAATAATAATAATAATAATAATAATAACAATAATAATAGTAATAAATAAATAAATAGATAAATAAATAAAAGAAAAAAAAGAAAAAAGAAAACTGGCTTTCAACAGCTCGCACAAATATTGATATGGATTGGAAAGTCTCTCTCATGAAAAGCCTGACATAACACTTTCGTAATGAACTTTGTGCGACGGAAAAGGAAGGTCGGAGTGAACTTTCGTTGTTCAATGGTTGTGTTATGTAGGGGGGGGGGCGAGGGGGGGGGGGGATATGTTGATGTTAGTGGTGAGAATATGACGGAATATCGGTATGCTTTCTGGTGTGTTATGTGGCTCATATGTAGATGAGAGGTGTAACATAAACAAATGGGGTGTAACATAAAAAAAAAAACAGGCATATTCTCATACACACAGTAACGCACAACAAACATACATGTACACATAAAAAAGTTACAGTTACACACACATACATAAAAAAACACACATACACACACACACACAAACGAAGAAATAAAATGACACATACACAAACACACAAACAAACACACGCACACAGAAACAAACACACTCACAAACAAACAAACACACACACGGAACAGGCGCCCACCACGTCTGATTATTCCTGAACACAAACGACAAGACCCAGGATGACACAAACGCCTTGTCACGTGACAGAGGGAGTGTCATGCGCAGAAGGTGTGACAGGAACAAGATGACAGTGTTGAATATAGTGCATGACAGTCACCATGATTCCGGGAGGGGGGGAAGGGGAAGATGGGGGGGAGGAGGGGGGGGGGGTTAGCGAATAAGGGAAGTGGAGGAGAGGATGTCCGGGAGGAAAGGGGGAAGAGGTAGAGGAAGAGAGAATAAGAAATGAGGAAGAGGAAAGAAGGGGAAGTAGGAGGAGAATGAAGATGAGAAAAAGGAAAGTTGAGGGGGAATGAAGAAGGGAAAGAAGAGGAGGAGAAGGAGAAGGAGAAGAAGAAGAAAAAGAAGAGAGAGGAGGAGGAGGGAGAGGGAGAGGAGGAGGAGAAGGAGGAAGAAGAGGAAAAGAAAGAGGAAGAGGAGAAGGAGGATGAGGGGAAGAGGGAGAAGGAGACAAACAATAAGAAAATGGAGAAGATACACACAAAAGAACGGAGAGAAATAGGTGGCAAAGGAGAAAAAGGAGGAGGAGGATGAAGAAAAGAATGAGAGCGAGGAGGACGAGAAGAAGAAGAAGAAGAAGAGGAAAAAGTAAAAGTAAAAGCAGAAAAAGAAGGAGGAAGAGGAAAAGGAGAAGAAAAAAAAAATAAAAAGTGGAGGAAAAAGAGAAGAAGATTTAAAGATTAATTATTTAAATATAGAGGAAGACGAGGAAGAAGAAGATGAAGAAGAAGAAAAAAAGAAAAAAACTTCAAGTGAT
>NC_091576.1:34069618-34072118 GCF_042767895.1 Penaeus vannamei
TCTCATATCTATACAGCTTATACGTCTGTATCTATAGACAATGTCACAAAATGAACACGGAGACTTACCCGAAAAAAAAAAACAAGTCAAAACCAGAAAGCACATAGTAACAGCCAACCTGACGACGAACGGGACAAATAAGTCAATAATAATAATAATAATAATAATAATAATAATAATAAAGAGAGAAAATGATAATAATAACCTTCACCGACAGAAGATACAAGAATTTCACTTTGCTGAAGATGACAACGATCCCCAGAGACACACCACCTGCTGCCGAGGGCCTAACGAGGAGCCCGAGGAATTCGTAGCGATATCTATCTTATCTATCTATCGGGGACGTAAAAATGTGTGTGTAATGTATATGTATATATATATATATATATATATATATATATATATATATAAATATATATATATATATATATATATATATATATATATATATATACATATGTATATATATATGTATATGTATATATATATATATATATATATATATATATATATATATATATATATATAGAGAGAGAGAGAGAGAGAGAGAGAGAGAGAGAGAGAGAGAGAGAGAGAGAGAGAGAGAGAGAGAGAGAAAGACAGACAGAGACAGAGAGAAAAAAAGAGAGAGAGAGAGAAAGAGAGAGACAGAGAGAGAGTAAGAGAGAGAGAGAGAGATAAAGAGAGACAGACAGACAGAGAGAGAAAGAGAGAGAGTTAACGAAAAACAAAACAAAACAAAACAGAAAAAAAAAATCCAAAAAACACTCCAAAACTCTACGCACTCCGCACGCCCCACATCACCGCCTCCTCGGCCGGATCCAACACATCTTGACCGGCAGTTTATCACAGCAAATTAAGGACTCTTTTCTTTTCTTTTCTTTTCTTTTCTTTTCTTTTTCTTTTCTTTTTCTTTTTTGGGGCTTCGGGATAAATGGCCTCTGGATCATAAATCCTCGCAATCTTTCTCCCAGCCTTTGCTAGCTTGTAATAGTCATCGAAAAATATTTTAGTCGTGATAAGGTCGCAGCAAAAACTTACCAGATTTGTCTTTTGATTTTTTTTCTCTCTTTTACATCCTCTCTTCCTACATCCTTCTTCTTTTTTTATTTTTTTACTTTTTTTCTCTCTGTTTTCTTTGTTTCTTTTTGGTTCGTTGTCTTTCTTGTTGTCTTTTATTCGCATTTTCTTTGTGGCTTCTTACCCTCCGCTTTTTTTCTTTTGTTGCTTGCTTTCACCCTTTTCTTTTTTCTCTCATTTCCCTTTCTTCACTGATTCTCTTCTTCCTTTTCTCTTCTGCATTTTATTCTCTCTTCTCTCTTCTCCATTAGACTCTCTTCTTGGTTATTCCTCTGCTTTTTATCCTTTCTCTCCTCTCTCTTTTCCTCTTTCTCTCCTCCTTCCTTTGACCCTCCTCTCCTTTCGTTCCTCTCCCCCTTTTCCTTTCTTCCCTTCCTCCTTTGTTTCTCTTCTATGCTTTCTTCTCTCCCCTTTGGTCCTTTTACCGCTTTTCTTCTCTCTTACTTTTCTTTCTCTACAACTCCCTCTTCTCTTTCTTCCCCCATCTCTTCTCTTCCCTTTTTCTTTCTCTTCCCTTTTTCCTTCTCTTCCCTTTTCTTTCCACCTTCCTCTTTTCTCTCTTTCCCTGTTCTTTCTAATCCCTCTTCTTCTGCTTCTTTTGTTTTTCACTCCTTCCCCTTCTTTTTCTGTTATCTCTAACCCTTTTCCACATATTTTTTTTCTGTCTCTCCCCTTTCGATCTCCTTCTTCTCTTTCTTCCTCCTTCTTCCCCCTCTTTCCACCTCCCTCTTCTCATTTCCCCTCCTTTCCTTCCTTTCTCTCTTCTGAATCATCCCCCGTTCTCCCCCCTCCTTCTCCTCCCCTTTCCTTCCACTCGCTCTTCTCCTCCTGTTCCTGATCCCTTGCAAGCCCCGCCCCCTCTTGACCTTGCCCAGGAGGTCAAGCAGGATCCGGATGCTGACCTGGCACAGACAGGGAGACGGCGAGAGAAAGTTTGTTTTGGTGAGCAAAGAGTGACATCACCAAGCACACACACACGCGCGCACACACTCTCTCGCTCTCGCCTTCTCTTTCTCTCTCTGTCTGAATGTCTCTCGGTTTGTCTGTTGGTCTGTGTCTGTGTGAATGTCTCTCTCTGTTTGTTTGTTTGCCTGTCTGTTTGTCTGTCTGAATCTCTCTCTCTCTCTCTCTCTCTCTCTCTCTCTCTCTCTCTCAGTCTCTCTCTCTCTCTCTCTCTCTCTCTCTCTCTCTCTCTGTCTCTCATCTGTCTATCTATCTATCTATTTATCTATCTCTCTCTCTCCCTCCACGCCTCCCCCCCCCCTCTCTCTCTCTCTCTCCCTCCCTCCCTCCCTCCCTCTCTCTCTCTCTCTCTCTCTCTCTCTCTCTCTCTCTCTCTCTCTCTCTCTCTCTCTCTCTCTCTCTCTCTCTCTCTCTCTCTCTCCCTCCTTCTTTCTTATTCTACCTCAAACACACGTAA
>NC_091576.1:34084618-34092118 GCF_042767895.1 Penaeus vannamei
GACACTGCGGTACACTAAAAAGTGATTATCTATGATAACATTACAAAGTTATCAAAACGAGAAATCTAAAAAAAAAAAAAAAAAAAAAAAAAACGATACATAAATAAATAAATAAATAAATAATTCCTCTTTCTTTCTCTCGTCTACTTTCGAACTGTCTGTTACCACCTGGCGCCAACGTTGCATGGGAAAAAAAACAGCCAGACTGATGGGAAAAACCTGCAACCCTTTGCCTTTTGCCATTGAAAACTTTGGGCCTCCGATGAAAGGAGAAATGCAGCGAAGTTTTCTTACCCGGAGATCCCCTTCGCCAACTCGTCCGAATAGCTCATCCATATCTGATAAGACATGGCTATGACTTCCCTACCTTACTAAATAATGCTGAGAATCGGAAAATTCAGTTGTATAAAGGATGACTTTATATACACAAATGCAACGAGATTACAATAACGGTATTACTTACACAGCAAGTAAGGTGGTATTTTGTGAATTACAGATTTCGAAATAGTCAAATGAAGATAGCTTGTGATTGGTCCACACGTGCGAGGAAGCTGGCCAATCACAAGCTGCGACAGATGTATAAAAAAGGAGTTATTTTTTCATAACTGTCCTTAATGACTTTAATTGTGTAATGGAATATCAGGATAAAATAATTAATTACTTGACTTTCCGGTGTCCTTGCTGGTCCTGCGGTTTATGCTAGGATCTAAATATTTCTGAATAATTAGCTACGTAATAGTTCAGCAAAATACAGAAACCAGTAAAACATTTCTACTGATAACAATCTATCAATGTAATCAAGAAAAATACAAATAACAATGGAAAACATAACACAACCAAACACCGAACTCCAATTTAAAGATAACACACCACAAAAGATACATTTCCACAACAATCCCATCGTCTTTTTCCTCCACAGGCCCCCAAACACCGAGAAGATGCATCAGCGCCATCTATGAACCGTATCCTCAGGCTGCATCTCCACGCGTGGGAAGAGTGTGCATTCCACGGTCCTTTCCCATTGAAAACTTCGGAGCTCCGTTGAATGGGGAAATGCAGGGAAGATTTTCTGGCCTCGTCCTGCTCGTCTCTCGAATTTCGTCCGATTTCCTGGATGCTATTGCGGTAGTCTTCATCTGAGGAGGGAGTTTTAAGCGAAAGAATACCCGAATCGTAGTCTGAGAGGGAGAGACTTCACTTCCCTGGTCATCTTAGATCAGCATGAGGTAATCTACAGATGAAATGTTATATTTTCGAGGTTTTTAAGTGATTTTGGAAAGGCATTCGAACGATTCCAATGCAAGTTCGGGGACTGCATCCCTTTTTTTGCTCCAGCTTCTACGACGCTCCCTTCCTCGAACGCCATTGGTCGAGCCCTCCATCCCACCGGCCAATCACAGGCCAACCCAAATGTAAGGGGCGTGTCCTCGTCTCGAAAAGACATTATGGATGGATGTTTTACTAAACAATAGTGAGTAATGTCCTTTCTCTTACTTAACCTAATTTATATTACGTCTCTCCAGCGTTTCTCATTAGTGAATTTATTTAAAGAAATTGAAAACTGATTTTCACAACTTTCGCCCCCCCCCCCTATGTATATGTCGATTATCATTATATATCTCACGCATTTAGATACAAAACGCTCAATAAACAGCAAGTATTTGCTCTACATTACTTAAAAAAAAAAAAAAAACTCAAAAACCAAATATCCTCTCAACTCTCAAAAAAACTCTACGGACATTGGTCGCCCGTTTCGAAATAACCCTTTCGCTGCAGTCTCTAACACCCCTTTGTCGACCTCATGAGCCTCGTCCCGGCTGTGGGAACGCGATGCATCTCCGGCCGGTTAGCCATTGAAAACTTTGCTGCCTCGATGAAAGAGCGAATGCATCCAAGATTTTCCGGGAGGACCAGCTGGGCAACCCTCGAAATCCTTCGAATCCGTGGAGGAGAGACTTCGAGAGCCTGAGGAGGGAAAGTCATCGGAGGTACGGAAGATCACGTATCGAAACGGATTTCAAAATTCTATTTTTCTATGCATGGGTATATATCTAGTTACAACAGATGCAATTCTTTGATATATGCACTTCTTTTGGCGCGAGTGAAATCTTTTTCTAGGGAATCGAACACGAGCAATGCAAGTCTTCGGGGATGCATCGTTTTTTGTCATTCGTTGTCCCTTTGGCTCGCTTGGCCCGCGCGCTGTATGTGTCCCGCGTCCTGATTGGCCAGACGCCAGACACCGACAGCCAATCACAGCTCTTCTCTTGCTAGGTGACATTAGAGGTTATTTTGACTTACTTTTTAACATGGTTTTCGTCCTTAGGGTACCAAGGTATTCGAGTTTATAAACAGATAAAAATGGACATGTAAACAAACGCATTCACACACACACGTACACACACACCAAAAAAAAAAAAAAGGAAAAAACCCCACACACACCCTATATATGAGTAAGTATGAATATAGATTTAGATAAATATATGCATACATATATCCATCCATCCATACACACACACACACACATACGTGCATACATACAAAGAAATGAATATATATATATATATATATATATATATATATATATATATATATATATATATATGTGTGTGTGTGTGTGTGTGTGTGTGTGTGTGTGTGTGTGTGTGTGTGTATGTATGTATGTATGTATGTATACATACATATATATATATATATATATATATATATATATATATATATATATATATATATATATATATATATATATGCGTGATTATAAAATTATATATGATTATACACACACACACATATATGCGTGTACATATATGTATATATATATATATATATATATATATATATATATATATATATATATATGTATGTATGTATGTATGTATGTATGTATGTATACATATATATATGTGATTATAAAATTATATATGATTATAGACACACACACACACACAAACACACACACATATGTGTGTGTGTATATATATATATATATATATATATATATATATATATATATATATATATATATATATATATTCATATATATATATACATATATATATATGTATATGTATATATATATATATATATATATATATATATATATGAATATATATATATATATATATATATATATATATATATATATATATATATATATATTCATATATATATATATTTCTATATCTATTCATATATATATATATATATATATATATATATATATATATGTCAGAGTGTTTTGCATATTCTATTATTACATTATTACATTATTTTCTCTCTGCATTACTTACATATGCAAAAGTCTACCTGAATTCAAAAAAATATTGAGATCATTTATAGTTCATAACTAAATGATATTTATATATATATATATATATATATATATATATATATATATATATATATATATATATATATATATATATATATATATATATATATATACATAGACACAGAGCACTCTGCACAACCGCACGACAAGTCCTTCACAAAATACCTAAGTCCGGCGGATCGGCGTCGGAGCTGCAGCCGCGTCCTTCCATCCTGCCCAAGAAACCTGTTCACACTGCATCGACATTGCATCCTTCCCTGCAATATAATGCATATGCAACCAAGGCAACTACCAGCTACCGCCAAGGCCCATAACCCGGCGCCCAATTCGGCGTGAAATGCATTACACCGAGGCCGACTTTCGCCCCTATGGGAGAGATTTACGACGTGTCAAAGGATGCATCTCACTGCACTTCACACGCGTTGCCAGAGGTACGAAGAGTCGTCTCCCTTTGACCCTATTTTACCTCTACCATATACTTCCCCGTCTTGAATGCATAGCCAATCTATACTTCAGAGATACCAGATCGCCAATCCAGTGAAGAATTAGGCTTCATTGCACGAGATATTGCATAAAAATAAGGAATGACTGAAGAGGAGATATTTCCCAGGCGGCGATGCATTCCGAGGGACACCTGCCGAGGAGGGGAAGCTCTCCCAGGTTTTTTTTTTTTTTTTCTCAGAGCTTCGTCCTTCCCACTGGGTTTCGTCCGGTGTTTCTGCTCGTGTGGGTCTTCGTCTTCCTTATCGCTTGCTAAAGGGCGTAAAAGATACTGTATGTCTATAAAGATATGAGCTTGGTTGGTTATTGTAGTTTATGTTAGAGACGAGATTCTGCTGTGTGTATTTTTGTGTATACTTTAATACGTTAAGTGATGGATTACCGCGTCATGGAAACAATTGTGTGTCGCACTTATAAATACAGGTAGAATTGACAAAACTAAAAAAGATACGACAATGTGTAGGTACGTATTCACTCTTTATATCTTCCTTTCTAATATTCATTCTACAAATCTATCTATCTTTCTTTCTATATCTATATCTTTCTTTTATTTCTCTCTTTCTCTCTCTATTTATCTTTCTATATCTATGTTTTTCTTTATCCTTTCTGTCAACCTCTCTCGTCTCTCTCTCTCTCTCTCTCTCTCTCTCTCTCTCTCTCTCTCTCTCTCTCTCTCTCTCTCTCTCTCTCTCTCTCTCTCTCTCTCTCTCTCTCTCTCCTCTCTCTCTCTCTCTCTCTCTCCCCCTCCCCTCCCTCTCTCTCTCTCTCTCTACCTTTCGTTCTCACAATCTTTCCCTACCTCGCCCCCCACATACACACACTGCAGTCCCCCCCATCGTACTCAACCTCCCCCTCCCATCTATTCACCCCCCCGCCTCTTTCTCAAGGGTCCCGAAGATACAACGCAAAAACTGTAGCAAAAAGACGCTGTAGAAGAGTGCATAGTGCAAAAAAAATGCACGTGAGAACGGTGCATTCTTCAGGCACCCCCCTCCCCCCCCCCTCCCTCCCTCCCTCCCCCTCTTGGGTGGCTGCATTTGACCGCTGCAACAATGCAATCCGCTGCAGCAGCTGTCAGGTTGCATTACAAGGGTGACAATGACGTCCCGATGCATGGGTGGGTAGGGGAGGGGCGGGGTGGGTAGAGGAGGGGCGGGGTGGGGAGGAGGGGCAGGGTGGGTAGGGGGAGGGGCGGGGTGGAGTAGAGGAGGGAGCGGTGTGGGTAGAGGAGGGGCGGGTGGGTAGAGGAGGGACGGGGTGGGTAGAGGAGGGGCGGAGTGGGTAGAGGAGGGAGGGGCGGGGTGGGGGGGAGGGGAGGGAGGGGGCTTCTCTTGTGTCTTACAGGGGCGAAGGGAGAAGGGAGAAGGGAGAGCGTGTCACGTTGCGACAGTTGCATAGCCGGGGCTGATTCCTGCGTCTGGCTTCGCGTAATCTCAGGGCGATTTGGCGGATTCCGGTGAATCCACCCAGAGCTGTAGGGGGTAAAAATAACCGTGCCTTAGACTCTCTCTTCCTTCTTATCTAATTATATGTGCATTTTTATTCATCTACATATATGTGTATATATTTATTTATTTATTTATCTAATATATATATATTTATTTAATTATATGTGCAATTTTATTCATCTATATATATCTGTATATCTATCTATTTATAAATCTGTATGCTTATTTGTCTATCTGTCTATCTATCTGTATGTATTTTTATATATGTATGTATGTATATATGTATATCTATCTATCTATTTATAAATCTATATGCCAATCTGTCTATCTATCTATCTTTGTCAGTCTGTCTATCTATCCATCTGCATATATAAGCCTTAGACTCTCTCTTCCTCCTTATCTAATCATATGTGCATTTTTATTCATCTATATATATGTGTGTATATCTATCTACCTATTTATAAATCTGTATGCTTATTTGTCTATCTATCTATCTGTGTGTATTTTTTATATATGTATGTATGTATATATGTATATCTATCTATCTATTTATAAATCTATATGCCAATCTGTCTATCTATCTATCTATCCATCTGCATATATATATAGAGAGAGAGAGCGAGACAGAGAACGACAGACAGATGGAGAAGAAAATATAGTATAGTAGAAACATAATAACATCTATAAGGAATATTGTAAATGCATATATCATTTCATGCATGAGTGTTCTTGCTTTCGTTTCCAACTAATCACGCACATTCGGGACATCATAACATGCTATTCCAACAAAACATCGTATTTTTTGGCCATAGGGGCACTCCTCATGTCTTAACGTTGTTTATCTATTCGGTTTTATTCTATTTCTGTATTTTTTTCTGTCTCTGTTTCTTCGGCCTAGATTCTCCCTGTTTGTGTTTTGTCAGTATCTTTTTGTTTCCCTGCGTGAGAATATGTTACTAAAAATTAATAAATGGGTAAAAAAAAAAAATAAAAGATAAAAAGTTTGGACGAAAAAAAAAATCAATTTTGATAGCAAATGATGATATTTATTTCCCTTAGTCCATATTTATTACCCTAATATATCTACGTCCCACACTGTCGCCACATCTTCAATGCAGCCTCATCTCTCTCTGAAAAAAAAAACATCCCCCTGTATTGTGCTCCACGCCACTTTCACGATCTAAAGGGGAAGAAGGAGGGGAAAGAGAAAGAGAAAAAGAAAAGGAGAAACAAGAAAAGGGGTAAAAAGAATGGCCCTCTCCCTCAGGCATTCGTCTAGTCAACACCAACTGAACCCGCAGAGAATGTCCTTAGTTCGGCTTTCCCTCCGCCTATTCTTCCTCCGCTCCTGACGGGGTCCTTCCTGCGGAGAGAGTGCACCCGTTGAAGATCTTTTTGCAGTCCTTGAACGGTGAAATGCAGTCTTTTTTCCTTCTGTTTCCAGGCTTCAGTAGTTGTAACTGTGAATAAATTTGTTTTTTTTTCTCATAAAGCTGTGGAGTGGTCAAATTTCTGCAGCAAATAGAAAGCGTGAATGATTTAATTTTTTAATAGATATTCTTACTGAAATGAAGGCTCATCACAGGCCTGAGAAATAGGCTACCCCCAACGTTCCCACGATGCATCTGCAACAGTATGCAACAGTATGCAACAACGGGAACTCAAAGCGTAGTTGCTCCTTTTTTTCCCTATACCCCAGATCGTTTTTTGCCCTCTGCCCCGGTTGCAGTTCGCGGCCATTAGGGCATGGGAACACCTACCTGCGGCCCGAAAGGAAGGCCTCTGGGCTGGCTGGCGTGGCCCAAGAGGTTCCTCAGGGGGGGGGGGGGGGGGAGGACCTGGAGAGTTGCCGTGTGTTGTTTTTTTTATGCTGTTTTCTTTTATTGGGAAGGGGTGTTTATTATTTTATGGTTTTTGGCTGTAAAGTTTGTTGAAATTGGGGTTTGTAAGATGTAAAATCGTTGTATAGTTTGCGAACATATGGGTAAGAAATATTTTCCCTTCTATTCGCAGTTTTTGTTTTATGTAAAATTTAGTATCATTATCTCCCATGTCTTTGCCTCATATTCCACAGTTAGTCTCGGTACCCTCAACATGGAAATACCACCTACATACACAATATACTCTAGTACCATAAAACTAGGGAAACTTTTCATACCATCGTCCAACATCGCAAAAGGTAACCCGCCCACAATGCCTCCGCGCGGTTCATTGATAAAA
>NC_091576.1:34129618-34132118 GCF_042767895.1 Penaeus vannamei
TATTAGTAGAAAAGTCTATAAATGATATATAGTAGTCTTTTTATGAAGTTATATCAGTTGTATGACATTACGGGAGGAACCAAACTTATATAAAACAGCAACTATGTCTGCTGTACTTTTGTACTTGTTCTCTCTTACATCATTCAAGTTTATATATAACTTCTAAATCATGAACAGGATGCATTCGACCATTTCTTATCACGCTTGACTTTGAACGATAGCTACCCACGTTGAACATAATTCAGCATGCCCTTTGAAGTAGTTTTACGTAAGAATCATTTAGCTTCACATGCTCCCAATTTTTAACATCTTACTACAAAAGAAAATTCCCGATCATAAATTGAGTGTATGGATGCCAACACGAACACCTCATGATTTCTCCAACCAACTTCTTAGCTGGGTGAGAGAGGTGTGGTTTCTTGATGATATGAAATAAAGTTATTCTCTTATCTAGTTGCCCCACTGTGCCATTACACAACATATTACGTACACCAAGAGCATGAAGTTAGGGTTAATTGCTGAACAGTGCACATTATTCACTATAAAACTCAAGAACATTATGGAAACGAATTTGTGAATTTATTTATGCTCACTCCTTTTTTCTAGGCTTGTCACAATGACCACTTCATTGGCGTGTATCTCAGGGAACCAAAACTAGAGACCAGTGATCAAGGTTTCTCACTCACTCTCTCTGTCTCTCTCTCTCTCTCTCTCTCTCTCTCTCTCTCTCTCTCTCTCTCTCTCTCTCTCTCTCTCTCTCTCTCTCTCTCTCTCTCTCTCTCTCTCTCTTCATCACCACCATCATTATCGTCATTATTTTTTTTTTTATTATCGACTATAGATGTCTTTCAGAATCGTTTGTCAGAAATGGGAGTTTCATTAATGAGTCAAGTGATTAGGTTTTGGGATCAGAGTTTTCACACAAATTCTTATCGACTTTGATAAGGAAATCACATCAAAGCAGTTTTTGTGCCAGTTGAAAAGTTGGATTTTTTTTATTGCGTTAACACCATATCAACAGATAATGACACTGACCGTATAATGCAGTGATTGATATAAGGAACTCTTTATAAACAAGAGACGTTTTAACTGAAACTATACAGAGAATATAAACGTGTAATCACTAAGAATTGACACGGATTTTACACTTGCATTTGAAGCTCACAGCGTAATGTAGAAAATTATCCTCTTTTGACTAATATTACGAGAAAATGCACATGCATGAGCAATATAATTATTATGTAGATCACGCATTTCTAATATCTACTGTATAGTGCGTTATCGTGTAGTTCACGATTTTCCTGTTATATTTATGGCTTCCATGACGTCAGAGCAACACATGTGCATCTGTATACGCAGCTCCTATACTTCTGTATGAAACGAATGTTATTTCATTTCCAAGTGTATATCAATAAACCTAGATCATGTGTTCCCAAGCTGGGTACCGCGTGGATGAATGAGTCACCGAGAATGTAAAAAAAGTTGGAAATCGTATAGACATTAAACTATTCATTAGGATTGACCCCATTTTTGCAGAATTTCTTTGAATTTACAGTGAAATGATACACAAAGCTTCCGGGAAAATACACCGCATAGAGAGATATCATTGTTCTTTTAAATAATTCTTATTGTTACATATCACTTTTTATTATACGAGACATGGATAACTCATCTATAACAATATACATAAACATTCACATATTTAAATGAAAATCGTGTGTTGCCTTGAAATTCACATCCATATAAACTGGGCCGAGCGACATAAACCTTCCGTGTTAGGCAAATGTTGAAGGAAATGCATTTTTCTGCCTTATCAGTGTTATCAATTACTGATAACAGACGAAAAGTCTTCTACGAACTGTTGCTTGAGCGAATGCGTCGACGTGGAACCGAGAGACATTTCTTAGATTCCGATCCATTTAGTAAAATTTCCGCTTCTTCCTTCGAATCAACACTCACGCTATGGCGGTATGTTCTCGGGCGTCTTTCGTCGATCATCTGGATCTCGCTGACGAAGACTGGGTTCCCGAAAGCGTCTCCGTTGTCGTCTCCGAGCGCCCTGTCGTTGCCCGGGAAGGACGTTCCTCGTTTCCCTCCGACGACGTTCGCGTCCGTGAGGAAGGCTGCGTCCCCGTCTTCGCTCATTGTGCTGTCTCTCTTCCGCCTCGAACTGCCTGGGCGATCGGAGGAAGGCGATTCGATATGACACATCTTCATGAGGAGATCCCGAGGCTGGTTGAACAGCAACTGGATGATGTTCAGGAAGACCGAGAACGTAAACAGAATCACAAACATCTGGCAGTTTTCGAAGTCCTTCCCGCTCTGGATGACCACACACGGAGGCGCCGAGTCTCTGTCTTTTAGCTCTTCTCTCCCAAGGTTGACGGAAGGACGGCTTGGGGCGGCGTCCGCGGGGGGCGGGGGGGAGCAGGGGGTCTGGCGCACGGCAAGAGGACAGGGTTCGTGGACAACTTTCATGGAGCCGGAAACATTTGTAAAA
>NC_091576.1:34142118-34144618 GCF_042767895.1 Penaeus vannamei
ACATTCAACTGGGATATAGTATCTAATTTGGCAGGCAAGGTTGGATATGATATTCAAGACAATCCTTTATAGGGAACACGCCAGGTCCTATATATCGGATTCGGGTGATATAATGTCAAGAACTACATTCTACTATACTTAATACTATAAGACAAAGAATATTATCTGATAATTCGTCTTGCTGAGTGACAAAGGCATGTCAGAGATGCATTTTTTATTTCATGTATCAATTGACAACAGTAGACGTGTGAAGATTCATGTGAATTTGTGAGTGCCAATCGTGCTACATAAGAGTTTTAATTGGCAAATTTAAAGTGACCATGCGACAGTTTCTTGTGAATAACATTAGTCATAAGTTCGGAATCCATATGTTGGCACCACAATAAAACTGCTGCACGTTGTCTATGTGAGATACAAGTCGGGCTATGAATTACTTCGTTTACTCTTGATAGTATCTTGTCAGAAGCAAGCCATGTGCTGCACTTAAATTCAGCACACAGATATGATATGGTATATTTCAAATCAAAGTGGTTTATATCCTGAGAGCGCACTCAAGCACAGAGCGAACTATAACTCTGCATCATCAAAGAAATTAGCAAGGCAGGTACTCACAACAGCCACGAAATAACACTGACTTGAATTCAAAGGCAATACTGCATGGTAAATCTTACAAAGAGAACCAGAGAATATGTAAGATCAAGGGCATTACCAAGATTTACAAAGGACTATTTCCAGGGATCTACATGTTAGTATCTCCATGTACGGTGGCTAGATTTATGTATTCCGAGTAAAGTAAGATGCGTCTGCTAACTCACACACATACGACTAGTCCGGAAAGAATCTACGTGATTGTCAAAAGCCATAATGCTAGAAGGTACTAAAGCTTAAGCTACGGATATTAATAAGTCTTACGAAGGATATAGCACTGACATTTCCATCATTTATTAGATTCCCTTCGTTCCGTACTGTTTCAAAACGTTTTCTTCTTTCTTTCTGTATCTCCCTCATTCGTCTTCAATTCTCTTTTCCGCCTCTACTGCCTTCAACTCCATCTGTCCACTGGCCAACTCAGCGTCCTCCGGGAGACTCTTGGTAGACACTAGGGAAGGAACAAGCTAAGTCCTAACGTAAGAAAGGAAGTCCAAGGTGCTTCATGTTCCCCGGACAGGAAAATCCTATTAAAGACTTTTGTAAACAACTACGGCCGAAAAACCAATCCTTTGCCAGGTAAGGAGGGGGGGGGGGGTCTTTGGAGGTCGGGACGTCCAATTCGAACCCCATCCGCAGAGCCGGACTTCACTAAACCGACTCCACATCAAAAGCCCTTGATCCGAAACCTGGGATCGGGGTCTAGGAGGGTGTGAGATCTCTTAATTTCCTGAAGACCCCCAGGACCTTTTGCTTTATTACCAGGCAGGACAATTGATTTAGTTCCTGGCATTTCGGCTCACACACGCACAGAACACAATAGTGATATTGTAAGAAAAAGGTAAGACGGACAATAAATATTTCATTGTATGTACATCGTCTCTATAAATTTGCATTTATAACACACAAAAAAGGTAACAGCCTAGCTCGAGAATGTACAAATGATAATAATAACAAAGAGCACAGGAAGATGAACAGATAAGCATCCGGCATGAAACAACAGAAAATGGGAACTCCAAAGAAAACGGAACAGAAAATGGGAACTCCAAAGAAAACGGAACAACAGAAAACGTGAATACCAAAGAAAACGGGAGAGCAAACAATCTCAAACAGGATGGTTCACAGCTGATTTACCAACCGGAAGAGTCGCTAAACACACTATCACACAAGAAATTGCATTTTTTTTAAATATCTTATTTCGCGTATATATATATATATCTTCTAAAGGAATTATTATCAGATATGTACATATTTGGTAGTGTAAAGACTTCGAAAATTACGCCATAGAAAGCCTAGTTATCTCAAAAAAGAAAACACGTAAAGTTGTTTAATAAGCAAGAGATTTTGATGGTGCTTGTGGGGCAGGAGGGTGAAGATTTCCAATTGGTTTAGGGTTAGTTCACGTTAGACACTATGGCATTCATAAAAAGGTACACAGAGTAGCGAAAATGGTGTAAAACACGCACTGGGAATGTATCAAACGAATCACACCAAAGATATATATATACACACACATACGCACAGACGAGGGACATACACACATACGTGATGTAACTTCTAAAGATATACTCCGGTGGAAAGGGGTGAGGTGGGGTGGGGGGGGATGGGCGGGTGGGGGGAAGATAGGCCTATCTAACTACCCATCACTAGAGAGAGAACACGTGCACCGTGATATGAATGTTTCATGGTTGTTTTGCCATCCCATCGGCAGGACGATTCAAAGCAAATCACTCGCCAAACGAAAGACGAACACGTAGAAACGAAATAGAAATCTTTTGGTTATCACATTTCAACATTCCACAATGTGAATCTTACTGGATGTTGGTCCAGCGGATAAGCGAGATGGTATGGT
>NC_091576.1:34157118-34167118 GCF_042767895.1 Penaeus vannamei
CAATCACGACGCGCCATTGCTATTCCCTCGCTACGTTGACGGTCTCTTAAGATTTGCTGGAGAAGAGCTGGTACTGCAAAAGGCGTAAAAAAGTGTTTGTTATTCTCAATTTCAAGAAAGGAGGGAAATATTGGCCTCTAACTGCGCTGCAAACTCAACACACACCATGCATGACTCTCCAGTGGGAAACTTCGTTATTTACACTTTATTTATAGATTTTATTCGTCCCTATTTTAAGCAGCTTCACGAGGTTCTCGATTAACACGCATGCAAATTAGGTCACATTTAACAGTTCAAACAGTAAAGAAAACGGAGCGATTCTTATTCGATTTAAAAAATCCAATTAACGATTTTTTTTAACGGATTTTAAGTTAGATCATTTGTTAAGAAAAGCTTCGTTTTTTTGAGTGCTGGCATAGAGTTGTCAAGCAGACGGATTAAGTCAGGAGTAAAGTGTCATATTAAAACTTTTTAAAATGACTTCGTTAGAATCTTGGTATTATGTAGAAATTAAGGGAAATTTTGAAACTTAATGAGCTTTTATTTACATTTCATGAGTGTTTATTAAAATATGAATTCCAACCTCCAAAGAGTCACTTCATAATCATCATATTGTTATCATTATATTATCATTGTTGTTATTATCATTATCAATATATTTTGTATCACTGCTATTATTACTATTATTATTACTAAGGACATTAATAGTATCATTATTACTAATAGTATTATTATCATCTCTATTGTTATTGCAATTATCATTATTTTTATTATATCGTTATTTTTATTACTTTTACTCTTATCATCATTATCATCACTATTATCACTTTCATATTCAATATTATTACCATCATCATCATTACTATTATTATTATTACCATCATTATGGTTATCATTATGAAAATCAGTACAATAATCAGTATCGTCAATGGCATTATAATTAACAGAAGCAGTAATAGTATTGTTATCGCTATCGTTATTACTATTACTATTATCATTATAAGCATTATCATCATCATTATTTTTGCTATTATCATTACTACCAGTATTACCATCGTCATTATCATTACTAGTAGTACCATTATCATTATCTTCATTATCATGATTATTATAATGATTTTTATTGTCATTTTCGTTCATATTACCAATATTGTTGATGTTTTTATTGTAATTATTATTATTATCATTGTTTTTGTCAATACTCTTATCGTTATCATCACCTTAATTATTATTGTTGTTAACATCATTATCATTGTTATTATCAACATTATCATTATCTTGTCTACTATAATCATCATAAGAATAATTACAATTATTATCATTATCAATATTACCATTACTATAATTTTTATCATCATTAACATTACCATCATTATCATTACAGTTATAATTTGTTTATCACTCCTCTATTATCTTATCATTAACATTGGTCTCATTATCATTACCATTTGAACTAATTTGTTTCTCTCCATATTCCGAATCCAGACTAAATTTAAATTGAAACAATGTCTGGCATATTAAGTAAATACATTTTGTGAATCAAAACTAGCAAAGGTATGCATATCTTCATTTTGGATTCATCTGAAATGCTGAAAGAGTCAAGGAATCGTGGACTATTTTCTTGAAATTTTGTGAAATAACCCAGCCTCTTTTTTATCTTTTAGGCACGATAATCATAACCCAGACTTGGCCTTATTTATAGTTAGTAAGAGCCAAAGTCACAAGCGTCAAAGCAACTTCTTTAACTTCTTCAAACGATACATTTGTTTGCACTGCCTGTAAATTTGTTCGCAATATCCTTATACATACAATATGTCCTTTTCTCTCTTTCCTGCTTCACAGTTTCCAAAATTCGCGCGTTATCTTTATCTCTAATAAGCACCAAACCACAAAACAATTCAGAGAAAGGGAAATCGATGCTGCACTCCGATGAGGCTGTGAGCTTACGGCAGTGAGAATGGGACTTGTAAAAGAACTGTCATTAAGGAGGAAAAACATCGTTCTTCCAGCGAACTTTCACCCTTGCAACTTGGGGGGAAACGGCGGAGGAATACACTCGCCGTAAAAGCAGAACTGTGTATCGTCAGCATGTCTTTGGAGATGAGAATTCACTTGGTCATAAACGATGGGCTCGCAGTCGTTAAAGTCTTCTTTAAATATATCAATCAAAAAACATGTAGAATCGATAGTGAAAGTCCTGCAAAATAACTGCCAGACAGATCTAACTGCGACAGGTGATGGGAAATGTGACGAGCATGGATAGCTGGAAGTGATCTTCATGTGCATGTTGTCACACTCACAACATCCCAGGGTAAAGGGCCTCAACATACGCCAATGGTGGGTGGGGAGGGTGGGGAGGGTGTGGGGGGGGACTAACACATTCTAGCACACACTTTGAGAACAGTGCCAAAACCTGGCGCATATAAAACACAATACCAACAGGGAACTACGGAGTAATAGTCGATCTGGGGGGATAACAATGCCATTCTGCGGACTGTATTGACACATAAAGGAAAGAGTTACGATACTGTCTTAATATCCTGCATCAGAAAAGTCCCTGTGCATACTTCGTCAAAGCTTATCGTGAAATGTTGACTAAAAGGACAAGACTTGGTGGTGATTTGCACTAAACCCTTAAATTGTTTTTTACTAAACTGTTTTAAATATCATTCGTAAAATTAATTCGTGTGCGGTAGATGCATGGAGCTAAAATGTTTGATAATATACTGTCATGTGTACATCCTTACTGAGCTGAGCATTCACCACAGCTACATGTAAGTCTACAGTGTGTCTGGCGGAGACCGGACGTGGACACAGACAAGGACCAACAACAACACACTCGTGGGGCAGGTTGGCTACGGACGGACGGGAGACGGAGGGCGGGACACGTGACCATCACCTGAACACTACAGACGGGGTCGGGGAAGGCCGCTCGCCCGACGCCTGGCTACTCCGGGGCGCGTCCGGGGAGGCGCTCGCTCGCGGCCAGCGCCTAGACTACTGGCGAGGGCGAGGCGGAGTGGCAGGGAATGTATACTCACTGACGAGTGGCACAAGTGACGAAGTTGTGTGTGGCGGCTATACTCACTGTACTCACCACGCCGGCGGACAACTGCTGCAGGAGGTTACCACTCGAGGAGTTCGAGATGAGAGCCGAGGGGCGGCGATGGGACTTATAGGAGCCCCCGAGCGGGTTGCCGATGGAGGCTGTCGATGACCTCCGGGAGTCCAGGCCGCCGATGGAGCTGATGGAGCACGTGGACTGCCGCCGGGAGCCCATCTTGGAGCCCGGGGACGGCGTGAGCAGCATCGGGACGCTCTTGCTGGCGTTGGCTAGACTTGAGCTCTGTAGGGCGCGGGCGAGGAAGGGAGAGAGGGACACGGCGTTAGGGATCGGGCGGGCGGGGGCGCGGGCGTGGCTGACATTATAGACAAGTCAAATCATACCTACTCTTGTATTATCCTCACAACAAAATCCCTCAATGGTTCGTTCTAAAAGCATTTTGTTATCTGGGTGGAGACAATGATCCTGACATCACAGTGACCAATCTAAGAGATAATTTTGACAGACGCTTCACCTTTAAAGTGATCTTAGAAATTCTGCAAATCATATGAAGTTATTCATGATCACATCATAAACACATGAATAACAAAATACTCGCTCTCAGGCAGTATTTTGTATAGCGCCACCAGTGACTCGTTTCCACAACAGCTACATATATAATACTTAAAATTGGAAGTAGATTTATTTCGAATTCATATTCTTTAAAGAGAGAATTACAGAATATCGTGGTATTCCCTGGCTCTTTCTGAACCAGATGTCACTCATTCTAAGCATATTTTACCAGTGGCTAACATAATAACCCTACCATGCACAGTTGCCTATGCAACTTACTAAATAGAACTGAACGTCAATAAATGGATTTGTGATACCTTTTTACCCCTAACTACAAAAGCGCATCACTAGTTATTATTTAGTTACTCTGTCCATTTGCTTTCGAGTCACTGATGCCGCTACACAGCTACTATTACAATTCTACCTTAACTCATAAAATGTATAATATATCTGAGTTAAATTTACCTTTAAAAAAGACTGGGACTTTGTCTGCACAGGAGATGATAAAAAAATAAATTGAAGTCACAGTTTACATTCTGCACATATTTAGCTTTATTTATTTATTTTTTTTCTTTGACAATTGTGGAAAAACTGATCCTCAAATCTTCTAACTGATGTATCTTACTTCAACTTTTGCTTTCGTAAAGATTAAATACTATCAAAATGCAGAAAATATACTAGCTCTCATCTACAACTTTTAAAACTTTCTCATTTACTTTCTAATAAAAAAGATTTTGCATTAATGAAAGAAGGAGCCTTTTCATAGATTCCAAAGACTGAGAATCTGAGAATTTCAAGAATGTAAACCTGAATCATCATCAATGCAGAATCTCACAACAATATTGCAATTCGTAAATATCTTGTAAAAGAAAAATATGCTATTCATATTACTATATATAGATAATATGCTACACAAATTACTCTAATACAACAATGAAAGACTCATGTCACCTGTTGTACACCTCTGGCAATATAATGCAGCACTAAGACAATAACAGTCTATCTTGGCGTATATATTGATTCTTTTTTAACCCTTTGCACCTTCCCGGCAAAAGTCTACGCTTGGAAAACCCACATTTCACAAACGGTGGTCCTGAGTCTGACATGAAAACACACAAACGTGAACATGTAAAATTAAATATACTGATTTAAAGTCTTGAAATTTTTTTCCCGTTTAGTCATGTAAAACAGGAAGCAGGAATCATTTGCAAAAAATAGTATTACGCACGATTTAGGCACAAAAACACGGAAGGAACCACAGTCATCACAAAGGATAGAAAATTTAGAATAAATGGAGATTGTGAATTTTTTTTGGAAATGAAGACAACGTTTAGTTAATTTAAATTTGTCACATTCTTACACAAATGACGAGTCCATTTAGAAAATTGTGGAAAAGGAGGAAGATTTTTTTTTTTTTTTTTTACATTAGACATACAGAACAGCTGATGCCGAGACATTAAAGCTTCCATGTAACCAGGAACCACAAGGCTTGAAAAGATCTTCGTTAGTCTCAGAGCATCAGCAAATCTGCTACACAGGGACCAAAAAAATGGTTTAGAATTTTCGTATAAGAAAAAAAAAGACTCCATAACACGAAGACATAAGAAAAAACGGACGAAGCAATGCAGAAACAAAAAGAAAATCAACGTTTAGAAAATGTAGATTATCTGTATGAAAGTATGCAAGTATACATGCATACACTATTGTGCTCATGTACAGATGTGTAAGTGTCGAAAATAACCTTAATAAAACAGTGTGATATCAGCAAGCATTGACCTTTTTCTCATTAAAATTCATGCATTTTAAGACATATATAAAAAGAGAAAATAAGAAAACGGACTTAGCCTCATTTACCCACAAATGGCTTTGAAGAAGTGTATGCAAGAATTCAGAGTCTATCTTGAGAAGCCGGGCATCGGTTTTTAAGTAATACCCACTTCCTTTGATAACTTATTTATCTACTTTTCTATTTATATAATACCCACTTCCTTTGATAACTTATTTATTTACTTTTTTATATAATGTTAGTCCGGTAGTGATAAGTTGTTTTGCTATTTTTATCGCTCATAATCACTCGAATATTGAGTAACTGACATATACATTCTTTTATTGTCATAATTATTAGTAGTGCGGTCTCAATTAGTCATAATAGTTACTTTCTTTCATATTACATACTTATCCTCTGGTAACAACTTTGCAATAACCATATGTATATATAACATGTAATTCTAATCAAAACTTTATATATTTTCCCTATTTTAGCTTATTGTCAAACCGCTTTACTTTATATATATATATATATATATATATATATATATATATATATATATATATATAAATATATATATATAAATATAAATATATATATATTATATATATATACATATATATATATATATATATATATATATATATATATTTTTTTTTTTTTTTTATCATTCTTGCATACACAGAAAGCCAAGTCCACACAAAGGGGTCGGTTTAAACACTGCACAATTCAACAAGATTTGTAGACATGGTGTCGAGAAGAAGTTGAGAGATTCTTAAAAAAAAAAAAAGACATCATAAAGACCTGAAAAGAGGCATGATTGTTCCACATCACAGGAAACACATGAACTTAGGAACTGGTATGACGCTGTACATCAAAATATCCAGAAGAGAAGGGAGGGGAAATTTGATCACTTCTGCACGAGCTCTAAACAAAGGTTCTCGGAATAGCGTTTGCATAAGTAATTAGATTTTGTGCCAATGACATAATGACACTATTTTGTCTTTTGTCTTTGACTTCTATTTGACTCGCTTAATATGCGTTAGATAATTAAATTATTTTTTTCTTATTGCCACAATGCTAATACTTCCGGAGACCTGTACATAAAGCTCATATTGCTATGACGCGAACACAAGGCGAATAGGCTGTACTTGGAATGACGTGAGTTCACCATCGAAAAAGAGATAGATAAACAGATAGATTGATAAAGAGAGAGAGAGAGAGAGAGAGAGAGAGAGAGAGAGAGAGAGAGAGAGAGAGAGAGAGAGAGAGAGAGAGAGAGAGAGAGAGAGAACTCCGGGCAGCAGGCGGAATAGAGTGATCGAAGGCGAACATAGTGTGCTGGGATGGCACACGCGGGTTGCAAGAGGAAGAAATTGCAACAGTAACAGGTAGACACACAGACACATTCACTTACTCTCTTTCTCTCTCTCTCTCTCTCACACACACACACACTCTCTCTTTTACACACTCTCTCTCTCTCTCACACACACACTCTCTCTCTTTCTTACACACACTCTCTCTCTCACACACACACTCTCTCTCATAATCTCTTACACTCTCTCTCTCTCTCTCACACACACTCTCTCTCTCATAATCTCTTACACTCTCTCTCTCTCTCTCACACACACACTCTCTCTCATAATCTCTTACACTCTCTCTCTCTCACACACACACACTCTCTCTCTCTCTCTCTCTCTCTCACAGACATGTATACTCAAACAGGCAAATTAAACATTAGATACAAAGTAAAAATAAAACATTAGAGAAGGAGAGAGAGAGAGAGACGAAAGCCCAAGAATCCAGACGTGACAAAAGACAAGTGACAAGTGAAAGGCATCAGTCATCGTGTCATTTCTCCCTGACGCTACGACAGGGTGGGCCCAGATGTGCAGGGGAGAAATGAAATTCTCCCAAAAAGACCAGAGTGAAATGCCGAGAACGGAATGAAGTGAAAAAGCGAAGACGAAACGATGATTTTTTTGTCGATATATATATATATATATATATATATATATATATATATACACACACATATACATATATATATATATATATATATATATATATATATATATATATATATATATATATATATATATATATATATATATATATATATTATTCTCGATAGATAAAAAAAATCGATAAATATTTTTAATATATACATATATCTAATTCTTGAGATACTTTTTTTGTACTTAAGAATCGAGACTATGAAAGAATCGACGAGATCGCCAGAAAATCCAGGAGACGGGGAGAGAGAGACACCAGGCAAGCATTCAGCCCAAAGTGAACACAACAGAATTTATGCTTTTTGACATGGACAAGTTTGTTCAGTAGACAGGCTTTGTACAAAATAGTCGTAGAGCAACCTTTATATTTTCCTGCAAGGAGCTTAGCACAGAGTCGACAGTGACAGCAAGATCTCACGCTAAAATGCAATTCTTGAATTCAGATTCCAAAGCGACCTCCTCTTTAAAACGTGGCTTGTGCACTTGCCTACAGCGTCGACCAGCACCGCGAAAGTGTTCTTTACCGAGGAATAAAGAGTTAAAACAACAACAGCTAAAGAAGAAAGAAAGAATGAATTATTGAACACCGAGCGAGCGAGCGAGCGAGCGAACAGATAACAACGAAAATGAAAGAGAGGAACTAATGAGAATGACAACGAGAATGTCAACGAACTCTGTTCCGAATGCGTGAGAAATAACATCCAAAACGAGAGAAGAAGTGAGAACCATCAAGAGGAGCTACACGAGGAACAGCATCAGCGAGACGATCACATTTTCCATCAACCAGCACAAGACGGTCGAGTCAACACTATCTGACTCTTGTAAACAATCATTGGCGAAGAAGAAGCGAAGAGAGAGAGAGAAAGAGAGAGAAAGAGAGAAAGGGTACCTGAGACACGAGAGGAAGATGAGGAGGGGAAAGAGCAAAGAAAAAAGAAAGGAGAGAAGAGGAGAGAGAGACAGAACAAGAGAGAGAAAAGGAGAAATAATATATATATATAATATGAGAGTTTTCTCGAAGGACAGCCTTTGACCTGGGGGCTGAGGCAGAGAGGCGGGGAAGGGTTGAGGCGCCGAGGGGAGTAGAGTGATCCCCCACAGGACGGACCCCCACTTACCAGGGTGCGGGAGAGCTGTTCGGGGAGAAGGAGAAACGACGGAATTAGTCACGGTTCAGAAGCGAAGCCCGACGCTCGGTTCTTTCGGGAAGAACGAGGTCGGACTTTCGTAAAAAGAAAATCTTTGTTGTTATTATTAATGCACGGGGTCTGCACGACATGGTGTTACGTGAGAATAGTGCGTCTTTGTTCCTATGTACAGTGGCGGACAGAAGTCTTTTAATGAATTGATGCTTCGAATAGGTCTCACCCTCTACAATACTGGGGTATGAAGCAGATGTTCGAAACGGGATTCGAAACTGGGTCGAAAAGAGTTTTGGCCGCGACTGTACAGGATACAACTCCCCTTATTCGCACCTTGAGACACTCAGGTCGTTGGGTGAATAAGGGAAACATGGCATGGGAAACCTCTCCCTTGCTTTCAGACAAACTTCGAGTTTAAGACACGAAACATTTTTTAAAAATATATCATTAAATTTTATTGCAGTTATTATTAGCACATTAGTTATTTTTTCTAGTCTAATTAACTAAATATACTCAAGAAAGTGATTCATTTTACAGATTCAAATAAGAGTAGTCAATGTGTTCAAAAAAAAAAAAAAAAAAAAAAAAATCTACGATGAATTAGTCCTGATTTTCCGCAAATGCGCCCTCTTAACTTGGCGTTTATGAACTAATAACAAAGGTCCTAGGACTATGAACAGCAATTCATGGACCTTGATGTTCACGGACCAAGAATATCAATTCACGGACCATGAACAACCACTCACGGACGATGAATAGCAATTCACGGACCATGAACCATTCACGTACCATGAACAACCATGAACAACCATTCATGGACCATGAACAACCATTCACGGACCATGAACAACCATTCACGGACCATGAACAACCATTCACGGACCATGAACAACCATTCACGGACCATGACCAACTATTCACGGACGATGAATAGCAATTCACGTACCATGAACAACCATTCACGGACCATGAACAGCAATTCACGGACTATGAACAACTATTCACTGACCATGAACAACCATTCACGGACGATGAATAGCATTACATGGAAAATGAACAACCATTTACGGACCATGAACAACCAATCACGGACCATGAACAACCATTCACGGACCATGAACAACCATTCACGGACCATGAACAACCATTCACGGACCATGAACAACCATTCACGGACCATGAACAACCATTCACGGACCATGAACAACCATTTACGGACCATAAACAACCATTCACGGACCATGAACAACCATTCACGGGCCATGAACCATTCACAGACAATGAAAGACCATTCACGGACCATGAACAACCATTCACGGACCATGAACAACCATTCATGGAACACGAACAACCATTCACGGACGATTAATAGCCATTCACGGACGATGAATAGGAATTCACGGATCATAAACAACCATTCACGGACCATGAACAACCATCACGGACCAAGAACTATTCA
>NC_091576.1:34174618-34177118 GCF_042767895.1 Penaeus vannamei
GTGAATAAAGAAATGAAATAAGTTATTGTATGGAGAGTTAAATCTTTAAAAAATAGATATCAAGCAACAGGAATACTACTGTGTGAATCTCCAACAAATCTCAATAAAACTGACGACCCACAGGATCCCGAGCCCCAAGGCGACCCTAACGCCCCCGGGTCCAGGCGGAGGAGCCCCTGGCGCCCCCGACGAGACCTCGCCCCCCCCCTCCCCCGCCCCTAAACGCCCATACTTACAGTTGGAGGCGAGAGGTTGGCGCAGGTGGACCCCCGTCTCTCTGGGCCTATGCTCGAGTGTCTCCTGATGGGCAGCGACCCCGTGGAGGTTTCCCCGGGGGAGGAGGCGGAGGAGTGAGCCACCCGGATCTTCGGAGGCATCATGAGTTCGTTGTCTGAGAGGCGGCGCCCGATGAACGCCGACTGGACCCGAAGCAGGTGCGAGTCGGGAGAGGAGGGCCCTGCGCGGGGGGGATGCGAGCGGTAGAGTGGGGGCGAAAATGGCTCTTTGCTGAAGGCTCTTTGTGAACGTTAAGAAATAAATATACTTTTTTTTATTAACCTGGTAGTTTCTTTTGGATTTAAATCTGGCGTGAAGGAGACATAGACAAGAAAATTGGGAGAAAAATAGCTTGCAAATTGTGATAAATTGATCATGACGAGACTTTTCAACTTTGTAAAATATAAGCATTTTTACACTCGTGATAGGAATTAATAATCTCTATTCAAGTGACAATTAGTTAAAATTCAATACACATACTGACATATTTTAAAGTTAGATATTATCATTATTTTAATAATCATTAATACTTATCGTACTCTTCAGACGACAAATCTGCAAAAAAATATTTCAGTTACAGATATTTTTTATTTATTTTATACGCTTGAGAAGAAATTTGTTGACCGTGCAATCTTGACATGCAACGATACCGTGTTACCAAAATAACACCAATAACGATAAATAATTGTTTTCATGTCAACAATGAATGGAAAATTTAGATATGAATTTCTTATAAGCTGTCTTGCATGCACTCACTGGGTTATAAAGAATTGTACGTGTGGTTATGTGCTTAGTCAATTTGAACTGACAATATCTCTATGCTAGACTAAATGCTGATGTATATTATTATCTACTTTCACACAAATGGTTCTATCTCTCGATCTATTTCTCTCACCAATTCTCTCTCTATCTCTATCTATCTATCTATCTATCTATCTATCTATCTATCTATCTATCTATCTCTCTCTCTCTCTCTCTCTCTCTCTCTCTCTCTCTCTCTCTCTCTCTCTTTCTCTTTCTCTTTCTCTCTCTATATATCTATCCATCTCTCTCTCTCTCTCATGCACAAACAATTTGTTTGTTTGGCAATCAAGCCAAAGAAAAAAAGGTATACAAAAAGACAATTACATGACCACACACACACACACACACACACACACACACACACACACACACACACACACACACACACACACACACACACACACACACACACACACACACACACACGGAGGACGTATCCCAACTCTTAATTCGCAATATAGCTCTATCAAAAAGCATTAAGAGACACTCCTGTCTTGAAGTTAATCTCCGGAACAGGATCCTCTAACTCGACCACAATTTGTACATTACACTTTAACAGCAAAACAGATGTATAGACAATGCATCACGGAGACACCTGTGAAAAGCGAGAGAAAAATACATTACAGAATTGAGACATGTAGCATAATGCACGTGCAACATGAGCAGAGTGAAGTCGTTGTGTGGAAATGATGGTAAGTGAAAAAAAAGATGAAGGGGTTGAAAGAGAAGAAGGAAAATGTGGATTTGCACTGGGTTGATTTATTTTTTTATTATTTTTTAATTTTTTTCAAAATCGCGGTCCAATTTATAACAAAAGGCAAGGAAATACAATAACCGATTTGCAAGTAGGAATCTCTTCAAAAGAACATAGGCCTTTATTTAAAAAGTGACTGAAAAATACTTTGGATTCTACAGCTGTGATCATCAAAACAGATTACAAAATATTTTAAACCAATAGATTTTCTCACGATTTTGCCTGTAAATTACCATCACAATAACAAATATGTCTTCAACTTCCCCCTAAGAACTATTTGAAGAGAGAAAAATAATAAATATATCCCAAAGTATGTTAAATATGTTGCTTATTGAATCGCCTTCATCTTACAGAGAGACTAACACCTATAAAAAAGCATAAAAATATAATAGGCAAGAGTTCTATTTCATTTAGATAACTTTTGTATTATTAAACTTATAGAATGATTGTTCCACTCAATGGGTATGTGGCGAGGTCAGATTTCCTCTCCTGGTATTGATAAAAAAATAACATATTTTTTGGAATATCAGGTACGTCTGACCTATCGACTTGCCAATTTTATTTGCCCTCAAAGTAATCTTGACTTTTAATTTTATGAATAAACTACGGAAAAAACAACAAAAACAGCAACCCAATGCAATCCATATTTATGTATCCTTTCCAGTT
>NC_091576.1:34179618-34189618 GCF_042767895.1 Penaeus vannamei
ACACACACACACACACACACACGCACACATACATACATATGTGTGTGTGTGAGTAAGGAAAGGAAGAGTAAAGAGACGGAAACAGCCAGACATCAACCCGACCAAACATCCCCCTCAGCATCGAGAAGAAGAAATATATCAACCCTCCACGACAAAAAAAAAGAAAAAAAAAGTCGAGAAATAAAAAGAGTATCCCACCAGGAAGGGAGGGGGAGGGGGTCGTCCTTCTCACCTGACAGAGAGTATCCTATGAATCCTATACCTGACGACCCCCGGCGGGACAGCACGTCCTCGGCGCTCGATGACATCCTCGGGTCCTGGATCTTGACGTTGGGCACGGGCGAGAACGGCGACAGGGACATGTTGTCGGAGCTCAGCTGGTGCCGCAGGAGCCGCTTCTCCCCCGGGCTCGAGAGGCTCAGGTTGTCCAGCTTGAGCTTGTTCCTCTGCTGTCTGGCGTGGGGGGGGGGGAGGGGAGGGAGAAGGGGGAGAGAGAGAGGGGGTGGTTAATTGTTTGTTATGGGGGGACGGGGGTGGTGTTGGTTGTAGTAGGTGTGGGAGTATTGGTATTACTGTTTATTGGATTGGTTGTGTAACTTATATATATACTTATTCGTTTGTTTATCCTATTGAATAGACGCACACGCACATGCTCCCTTTACACGCACACAGGCACGCATACGCACACACACACACACGTCTCCCCCCCCTCCCCAACACACACATGCCTCATCCACACCCATCCTCCTCACCCACCTGGCGTATCCCTTCTTCTCAGCTTTCTCCCATTTCTATATAGGGTCGCCGTTATGGATGAAAAGCTCTGTTATGGTTCAATCCATTTATTGGTTTTGACATGACCTGACGTACCCTTATCCCTTGATTTTCAATCCGCACCCACAGATTATCCATTATCCTAATTCACAATACTTTTACCTTCCACCTATACTCACCCACCTTCCTCAGCCAGCCACCCTCTTCATCCACCCTCAACCTCATCCTTCCACTATCCACACCCAACCACCCTCATCCACATCCACATTCCACATCCTCACCCACCCTTACCCTCCCCCTTCCCCCTCCCCACAATACCCCCCCTTCCCATATCCGCATCCATCCCCCGCCTCAAAAAAAAAAAAAAAAAAAAAAAAAGAATAAAAAATATATAAATTACAAATATAAACAAATCAATAAAAATCCAGCTCACTTGTCGATGTGGTCGAGCATCTCGTGGATCGTCTGGAGGAGGAAGGAGAACTGCAGGAGGTTCAGCGAGGGACTGACGGTGAGGGGCAGCAGCGAGGGCAGGACCTTCGTGGCCAGCAGGTTGACACTCAGCCCGAACTTCTTCACGCCCAACATCAGCCGGTAGATGTCTGAGAGGGAGAGGGAGAGGGGGCGCAGGAGGGGAATGAATGGGTGGAATTGGTGTAAGAATTGTTGTTGTTGTTACTATCATTATCGTTATCTTGCTATTGGTGTTAATGTGTTGTTATTAGCATCGTTATTATGTTGTTGTTGATCTTAATATGTTATTATCATCGTTATTATTATGTTGTTGATCTTAATATGTTGTTATCATCATTATTATTATGTTGATCATTGTTATTGGTGTTTTTGTCTTTATTACTATTACTATTTCTGTCCTTTATTGTTGTTGATGTTATCATTCTTGTTATTATCATCATTACTATTCCGATTATTATTAACAATTATACTTGTTTTTGCTATCATTATTGTTATCATTATTATTATTATCATTATTAGATCTTTAATCAAATAATAATAATAATAAAAGGAATAGCGATAGTACCGATAATAAAATTGCTAACAATAACATCAATGATATCAAAATTATATATAAAAATACATATATATATATATATATATATATATATATATATATATATATATATATATATATATATATATAAAACAACGAAACCAATATTCATCATAATCATAACCTATATTTCCTGGTTCTATCTGGTCTTGATATTGTTTTTCTTTTTTTCTTTTCATTTTAAATAGAAAAAAATCCAAGTTTCCGCACAGATGAAGATGCCCATTGCTCTCTCTCTCTCTCTCTCTCTCTCTCTCTCTCTCTCTCTCTCTCTCTCTATATATATATATATATATATATATATATATATATAAAATATATATATATATATATATATATATATATATATACATATATATATATATATATATATATATATATATATATATATATATGTATATATATATACAAAACAGATATTGATGGAAAAGTAAACAGATGAACAAACCGAGACATTCATAGGCAACAAAAAACAACCTGAAAACACCCAAACCCACGGAACGAAAACCCCCATTATTGTTTTTCAAGCGAATTCCGACCCACAGCCGAACTCCCGCCGCCCGACCCGTCCTCCTCCCCCGGCAACCGAACCCGCGGAACGACCGAGAGAAGTCAGGAGCCCAAATCTCCCTCGCAGCAGCGGCCGCCTGTTATTCATTCGGCGCTGCTGTTGCGTTCGGACGCGACCTGCACGGACCTGCCTTTGCAACACGGCCGGTTAAGAGGAATGAAAGCTGCGGTCCTTGGCAGTGTGGCTTTTATCGAATGAATAATCCATCGCGCGAATCGGGATTGGCAGATTTACGGCATATTGGCGAGTCGCTTTGAAGAGGCACCGACGTCGGTCTGCAATTGCGCATATTTTTTTTTTTTTTTTTTTTTTTTTTTTTTTATCGGATACTATTTTTTCCGGTTATCATTATGACATTTTTTTCTTTAATCGGATACTTCTGTTTTTTTTTTTTTTTTTTTTTTTTTTAGTTAACATTGCAGATTTTTTTTTCTTTAATCGAATACTGTCTTTTTTCGTTGTTATCATTATTACTGATTCTTTTTTTTTCAGTTGTAATTATTATCATTATTTTAATAATGATGTTTTATAGTTTCCTTTCTCTTTATTGGAATGCGTCCCTGATAAGGCGTAGTGAAAACGATGCATTGTTAAGGGGTAACTGATTTTATTTTTCTTGGTTTGGTTAAATTGCCTTGAAGGGAATTTGTTAAGGTGCTTTATTTTCTTCTATTTATCTACTCTCATTATTACATCCCGTCTCTCTCTCTTTCTCTTATCTCTCTCTCTCTCTCTCTTTCTCCCACTACTCATCTCCCCCTCTCTCTTTCTCCCTTTCTCTCTATTTCTTATCACTCTCTCTCTCTCTCTCCTACTCCTCTTCTCCCCCTCTCTTACTCTCACTCCCCCCCCCCTCTCTCTCCAACTCCCCTTCTCTCCCACTCCTCCTCCCTCCCCCCCCCCCCCCCGTCTCTCTCTCTCTCTCCCACTCCTCTTCTCCCCCCTCTCTCTTTCTCCCTTTCTCTCTATTTCTTATCATTCTCTCTCTCTCTCTCCAACTCCTCTTCCCCCCCTCTCTCTCTCTCACTCCTCTCCCACTCCCCTTCTCTCCCACTCCTCCCCCCCCCCCCCCCGTCTCTCTCTCTCTCTCTCACTCCTCTTCTCCCTTTCTCTCTATTTCTTATCATTCTCTCTCTCTCTCTCTCCCACTCCTCTTCCCCCCTCTCCCTCTCTCACTCCCCCCCCTCCCTCCCTCCTCCCTCCCCCCCTCCTCCCCCTCCCTTCCTCCTCGCCTTCAGAGATACCTTCACATATCGACTTCCACATGGCAGATCCTCACATCCACACAGACCCACACGCGCGTCCACTCGCAGCCGCTCACACACGCAGACTAATCCTGGGCCATCAAGATAATCCATTCTCTAATACTGATTCAGAACAAACAGGCACGAGTCGAGGAGGTAAGAGAGGGGAGGGAGGGAGAGAGGGAGAGAAGGAGGGAGAGGGAGGAAGGGAGGGAGGGAGAGAGGGAGAGAAGGAGGGAGAGGGGGGAAGGAGAGAGGGAGGGAGGGAGAGAGAGGGAGAGAGAGGGAGGAAGGGAGGGAAGGAGAGGGGGAGGGAGGGAGAGAAAGAGAGAGGGTAGCGTGGGAGGAAGGGAGGAAAGGAGGGAGGGAGAGAGGGAGTGAGAGGGGGAAGGGAAGTGATAGCGAGGGCGGAAAAGAGTGAGGGAAAGGGGAAGAGGGGGAAGGAGGGAGGGAAAGAGAAAGGTAACGAGGAAGAGTATGAGGGAGGGAAGTGAGGGTGAGGGAGTAAGTGAAAGTGAGTGAGAGAGAGAGAGAGAGAGAGAGAGAGAGAGAAAGAGAGAGAGAGAGAGGGAGAGAGAGAGAGAGAGAGAGAGAGAGAGAGAGAAAGAGAGTGAAAGAGAGTGAAAGAGAGTGAAAGAGAGAGGAGAGAAGAGAGAAAGAGAGAGAGAGATTGAGAGAGAGAGAGAAAGCGAAAGATAGAGAGAGAGAGAGCGAGCGAGCGAGAGAGAATGTCAGCCCGCCTTCCAGCGAGGGCGGGAAGGAACCCTGTTGACACCACCTGCAGATCTGTCAATATTAACTTAGCTGACGATGTTTCGCTCGAAATATTCGCTGTTGTTGAAGGGCCGTTTGTGCATCTCGCGGCCGTTGCCCGGGAGTTGCATTTGGGAAAATATGTAACGATACATGAACATTTAAATACATAAATGAACAAATGAATTACACACACACACGCACACACACAGACAGACACACACACACACACACACACAAATATATATATACATACACATATACATAAATATGTAGAGATAGATATACATATATAAATACATATATACATACATATACATATATATATATATATATATATATATATATATATATATATATATATATACATACATATATATAAACATACATACCACATATACACATTAAATCACAGCTACTTCAAAAGGAGAGAGAAGAGAAAGGAAAGATTGAACTTTAGATTCCCTATTTGTTACACACGCTAAAAACAGACGTAATGGCAATCCTTTCCAAACTAATAAGGAAATTTAGCTAGCAATTTCGTACGTAAAAAAAAGCAACACCCGAGCCCTAAGTAAACACAATCTCTCTCTCTCTCTCTCTCTCTCTCTCTCTCTCTCTCTCTCTCTCTCTCCCTCTCTCTCTCTCTCTCTCTCTCTCTCTCTCTCTCTCTCTCTCTCTAGCATTTCGTTTTTCGGTTAATTCGGTCACACGAGCGCTCTTTTCAGCAACCCGTTTATGATATGATCCGCCATTCTATGTTACCTTGTGGCCGCAACATTCTGTCACTCCACGAAAAGAACCATCGACTAAGCGCTCGACTTTACCAACAAACATGGCGTCTACGGTTGCTCGAGCAGCCCTACTCACAAGTTATTTGTCATCTTCTGTGGAAATGGAGGTTCAGCGAAGACTAAAACGACATATGTGGGTTCGTTTGTGGTTGCAGAGACGAAATAGTAATAACGTGTGTCTTAATCTGCCATAAGAACTTCGTTTAGAAGATTAATATAAGCCAGCTCCTTTGAGGAACTTAGAAGCCGTAAATATGTAAATGATGATGACGTCACGGATACTTTCAAATATAACAATCACTTGAAAAATATTAAGATATGAAATGCAATATCTATTTCAAAATCATATTATTTGAAACATATTACTAATATTAGTGTAGTTGACTATCTTTTCTTAAGGCATAGCCACATGAGTGCATTCTTCAGAAACCTATTTGTGATATGATCCGCCATTCGATGTTACCTTGTGGGCGATTTTGCAACTTGCTAGTCACACGGAGCGAACTGAAAATCACCTATCCGCTTGATTTCAGCAACAAACATGACATCTGCATTTGCCCTCCTTGCACGTTATTTTCTGGAGGCAAGTGATTACTAAAGCAACGTACGTCAGTTTGTTCGTGGTTGCAGGAAAAAAACGGTAAGTGTGCGATATAAACTGCAGCAAGATCAATATTGGTAATCTCCTTTGAGGGACTTAGAAAACGCATGTATGTAAACAATGATGATGTCACGGATAGTTTCAATTGAATTTCCGTTTTAAAAATAAACTTTAGAAAAAATAAGAATATAAAATGCAATATTTACTTACAGATCATAAAAATTGAAATATTTATATGACTACCATTTCCGTAGTTCAGTATTCCTTTCCTTTTTGCCATTTCCAAACGATACACATCATCCACTTCCACTTGCGACCAAGTAGTAGATTAAGCCAACACGAAGGACGAGGGAAGCGGAAAAGCTGAAGTTACTTTCGTTAAAAGAACGCTCGTGTGACCACCGGTTTTTTTTAGAGATTACCTGTAATTGCACGCTATCTTATCATTCACTCATCTCTAGTCACAGGCAACTTCTTATCGCTCTGGAAATATGGCATTATAACACCAATTTTAAAATCCAGAGACACAGACGAAGTTAATAGCTATCGCCCTGTTACCATAATTCCTATATTGTAAAATCTCCTCGAGAAAATCGTAGCTGACCAACTGACTACATTTCTAGCGACCAGTGACCTACAATCCAAAACTCGACATAGTTTTAGAAATCAGCCGTCTACCGTAGTAGTATTACAGATGAAATTAATGATAATGTAGGCAACAGTTACCTTGATTGTATTGGCTGGCTATCTAACGCTTTCGATAGTATCAGCTATGAATCCACTAACTTGAAAATAGAATAGAATCCAATCAGTCAAAACTATCGAAAATATCTCAATAAATTATCTTCTGGTGTTCCGCAAGGATCTAAGTTTGGCCCAGATGTGTTTGTAATATTCTTGAGATATTAGTCTCTATCTATCTATCTCCTTCCTCTCCTCTCTCTCTCTGTCTGTCTGTCTCTCGTCCTCTCTCTCTCTCACACGCACACACACAACACACATTTTCAAGCACTCCCACCTTATCCCCTTCACCAGCTCTTCTCCCTTACCCCTTCCCCTTATTTCCCCTCCACTCCCCCCATTTCCCCTCTTTTTCCCTTCCTTTGCCCCCACCCTTCCCCTCTCCCTTTACCCCCACTCTTCCCCTCCCCCTCCTCCACCCCCCTCTTCCACCTTCCTTTCTCCCACCCCCTCCTTTCCCTCATTCGCCTTCACTCCCTTCCACTTCCCCTTACCCCTAACTCCCTTCCCCCATCCCCTCCCCTCACCCCAACCTCCCTTCCCACTTCCACCTTCCCCTTCTCTCCCATCACCCCCTACCTCCCCTCCCACTTCCCCACTCCCTTCACCCCCTACCTCCCCTCCCACTTCTCCCCCCCCCCATCCACCCCCTCCTCCTCCATGCCTGTGCAGCACAATATCCGGTCCATCGTCGAGGAAGAGCCAGGGTTCCGACGTCGCCTGAACACCCCATTACAGCTGACAGAGTGCTAAGAGAGAGAGGGGGAGAGGGAGGGAGGAAGAGAAAGGAGGAAGAGAGGGAGAGAGGGAGGAAGGGAGAGAGTGAGAGAGGGTGGGAGGTTCCTACGCACGGAGTGGAAGTTAGGTGGGAGGAGGGAGGAATAGAAGTGTGAGAGGGGGATGGGGGTTAGGGAAGAGGAGGAGGAGGAATGTGAGGAAGAGGAAGAGAGGGAGGGGTGGGAGGGGGAGAAGATGGAGAAGGAGAAGATGGGGGAGGAGGTGGAGAAGGAAGAAGACGATGAGGAGGAGGAGTGAGAAAATGCGGAAGAGGAGGAAGAATAGGAACAGCAGCAGAGACAGGAGGAAGAGGAGGAGGAGAAGAAAAGGAAACAGAAGACGAAGAAGGAGGAGGAGGAGGAGGAGAAGAAGAAGAAGAAAAGGAAGCAGAAGAAGGAGGAGGAGGAAGAAGACAACGGAGAAAAAGAAGAAGGGGAAGAAGACCGGAGGAGAAGATGGAGAAAGCAGAAGTGGAACAATACATTTTGCCTGAAGTTGTGTTATGGGCTTAATAGTCGTCCCAAAGTCGACATTAATGTAGCCTTTTGTATATTTTTTTTTCTAGACCGTGAGAAAGAAACCGAAAATGCAGCAAAACAACCAAAAATAAATGAATGAGAACTAGAAATGACAAAAAAAAAAAAAAAATCATGAATATCGCACAGAGGACAAAACGTGTCCTCCTTCCCTCCCTTCACCCTTTTCTCCTCCTCCTCCTCTCCCCACTTGCCCCTTACCCTTTCCTTCCCCACTTTGCCCTAGCTCCCGATTTCCCCAAACCCTCTTTCATCCTCCCTCTTATCATTACTTCACCCCACCCTTTCTCCCTCTCAACCTTTCCTTCCCACCCTTTTCCTTCTATTCTTCTACTCCCCCTCCCATCTTCTCCTCCTAACCCTGTACCCTCCTTCCTCCTCCATTTGCCGAGTGGGAGCAGCCGCCTTGCCTTCCGACCTCCAACGACCTCCTCTTATCTCCGACCTCCAACTATCTCCTTCTTTCTCCTCTAACGACCTCATCTGACTTTCAACGACCTCCTCCTATCTCCAACGACCTCCTTTCTCCTCCAACGACTTCCTCTTATCGTCGACCTCCAACTATCTCCTATCTCCAACGACCTCTTCCGACCTCCAACTATTTCCTTCTTTCTCCTCTAACGATCTCCACTGACCTCCAACGACCTCCTTTGACCTCCAACGACCACTTCTGACCTCCTCCGACCTCCAACTATTTCCTTCTTTCTCCTCTAACGATCTCTGACCTCCAACTATCTCCTCCGATCTCCAACGCCCTCATCTGACCTTCAACGACCTCCTGTGACCTCTTACCTCCAACGACCTCCTTTGACCTCCAACGACCACTTCTGACCTCCTCCGACCTCCAACTATTTCCTTCTTTCTCCTCTAACGATCTCCTCTGACCTCCAACTAACTCCTCCGATCTCCAACGCCCTCATCTGACCTTCAACGACCTCCTGTGACCTCTTACCTCCAACGACCTCCTTTGACCTCCAACGCCCCCATCTGACCTTCAACGCCCTCCTGTGACCTCATCCTTTCTCCTCCTCCGACCTCCAATTATCTCCAACGACCTCCTCTTATCTCCAACCTCCAGCGACCTCCATTCGTGCCGCGCCCTGGCCTTCCCCCGTCGTCGCCTCGGACCGGAAGCCAGGTCGCGAGTGGAGTGGGCGAGGAACAAGACCCATTCGAGGGGCTTTAGTGGCTTCCCCGTGTCGCCTTGCTGGGTGAGTTGAGGTCGAGGAGGTAGAGGAAGGGGGGGGGGGTTGTGGGTAAGGGGTGGATTTTAAGGGTGAAGGTGGGTAGAAAGTTGGACATGGTGATTTTTGGGGTGGTTGTGGTGGGTTGGGAGGGAGGGGTTAGAGTGGGAGTGGGGTGGGTAGGAACTTGGGGGGTTTGGGGGTTTGGGGTGGTGTGGCGGAGGAAGTGTGAGGGGTTGGTGACGCGTGGGGCGGAGTGAAGGTGAGTGGGTGGGGTAGGAAAGTAGGGGTTGAAGTGGATTAGAGTGTGGATGGGTTGGGGGTGAGGGAGGGTTTTGTTAGAAGGTAGGGTTGGAGTGGGGGGTGGTTAGGGCAGAAAGGTGGGGTTGGGGTTAGTGAGGGGAAGAAGTTGGGCTTGAGGGAAGGAGGAAAGAAGAAGGGGGAGGGAGGGAGAAAGGGGGATAGGAGCCTGAAGCTGAAGAACAGGGTAAGGAAGAGGGAGGGATGAGTAGAAAGAAGGTATTAATTAACAAAACGTAGAGACAGGGGAAGAATCGAAGGGAAGGAAATGGGAATCAGGTCAGGTGGCCAAAAAACGTTTCCAGCCCCCCCCCCCCTCACACACACACACTCACACACTCACATGCACACAAATCTATGGCCTCTTCTCGTAGCTGTCACACACACTTACATATGAACCAAATAGAACCTTTTCATTTGCCCGTGAAATGACGTTTGTAAATCAATTTTTCCAAACGGAAAAAAACAGTAATAAGTTCATATTCCACCATTACCACAAATTACGACTTTGAGAGAGAGGGAGAGGGAGGGAGAGAAGGAGAGAGAGAAGGAGAGAGAGAAGGAGAGAGAGAGAGAGAGAGAGAGGGAGAGAGAGAGAGAGAGAGAGAGAGAGAGAGAGAGAGAGAGAGAGAGAGAGAGAGAGAGAGAGAGAGAGA
>NC_091576.1:34192118-34197118 GCF_042767895.1 Penaeus vannamei
GCCGCGACCACCGCCGCGACCTGCCAGGAAAAAGGGGGGTATTTAGCGATTCAACTTTGTCTTATTAATGGTATGATTGCTAATGCTGTCACTTTCTTTCTTTCTTTTTACTCATCTTACTATGGTGTTCTTATTATTTTGTGGGGATTAAATATGATAAACAACTGCGTGTAAGGCTGTCTTATAAAAAGTGAAAAAAATCGATTAGATATCTACCCCTTTAATCTCTCCCTATTTATTCTCCCTTTCCATTTCCCTCACCCTCACACACTTCTCTCCCTCTCCTTCACTCCCCCTCTCCGTTTCCTTCTCTCTCCCTCTCCCTTTCCTTCTCTGTCCCTATCCCCTTCCTTCTCTCTCACTCTCCCTTTCTCTCTCTCTCTGTCCCTCTCCTTCTCTCTCCCTCTCCCTTTCCTTCTCTCTCCCTCTCCCTCTCTCTCCCACACCCTTTCCTTCTCTCTCCCTCTCCCTTTCCTTCCCTCTCCCTCCACCCCCTCCTCTCCCTCCACCTCCCAGGCAGAGAAAGAAAGGCGTGAATGAGCCAAAGAGAGCGCGGGAGGCACACGGCGGAATCCTTCAGGAGAAGAGGGAAGAGCCGGGTACACGCGGGGGCTTCCGGAGGGCGCCGAGGATCTGTGCGAGCGAAATGTCAAAGGACCAAAGGTGTCCGTCGAGACAGGACACAAACAAGGAACCTGTGCATATGCGTGCGTCCATATTTCATGTCGAGAGAGACAGAGACGGAAACACAGAGATGGTTGTTTATTACTGCTGACGCGATAAAAGCACCATTACGTTTTGTTATATTGTTGGGACTAAATCTGAACATGGTTGTATTTCGTTTCCAGATACAGTAGCCTCTATGCAGTGTATCATTAGTAACAAAATACGAGACATGTACTATGTACCTGTTGTGAAAAAAAACATAATAAATATACAAACATGGAACAAGCAAATAGACGTGTATTTCACATTCAACAGACAGACACAGCCATAATAAACAGGTATATAATATAGTGGATGTTTCGCTTAGGCAGAGATCGGTTTACAAAGACTGCGAACAGAGACACAAAGGGTCCCGGGACAGTGAAACATGGTATATATACATGACACTGAAAGCCTGCAACGGATAGGGAATGACATTTGCTTTGTGCAGCTGCTCTGTAGATCTGCTAAAATAATTCGCATCAAAGGCATTGCGTGGATATTCATATGCGAGGATTTCTTGGAAAGTACGTGGACCCGCCCACGCCCACGCCCACGCACTCACTTGCTCGAACATAGACACGTACGCTTACAGACAGAAAGACACACACACACACACACACACACACACACACACACACACACACACACACACACACACACACACACACACACACACACACACACACACACAAAGAAAAAAATCTCATTTCAAGTTATATGATGGAAGAAACGAAGGAAAAGGAAAAAAATGAAGAAAAATGCCAACAAAATTAAAATCTAACTTTTATCCCAAAAGAAAGGTAGAAGGGAGGGGGGAGGAGAAGGAGACAGGGGTGGGGGGGGGGGAGCATAAAAAGACATCAAAGAAAAACAATAACGAGCCAAGTTCTGTGAAGGTATGTGTAGGGTTCTCTATGCTAAAAATGTAGCAAGAGTTGCCAGAGGCTTTTTAGAAACTTACATGAACAAACGAATAATAATAAAAAAAAACAGACACATACAAAATATTGCTTAATCTAATATAGAGATGCCAATAAAGAAAATAAAAAAAGCCTACAGATTAAACTGGATTGTGTTTAATTATTACATAAACATACAAAAAAAAAAGACAAAAAAATATATAATTGCACGAACATCCATATACTGTGAAGAAATAAAACCTCCAAATTAAACTGTATATCTATCGCTTTCAATGTTATCTATATCCCCTTATCTTTAACATTCGATTGCTTATCAAATGAGACCGCCCTTAACAATCGCTCGTGTCAGGCACTCTTTGTTACCGTGAAGTGTTTAGTGACAAAGAAAACCCTTCGTCTAATTGTTTATTCGACCTCGTGCTAAGGGGAAGACATGCTCAAGGTCGGAGGACTTTTCTTAGGGACTTTTAGATAATGAGGCTCATGAGGAAAAGTCGAAAGTGAATGACGACTGAACGCTCTTTTTTGGTACATCTGCACACGGGGGAATTATTTTTACATACTCTTTATGCCTTTATATATATATATATATATATATATATATATATATATATATATATATATATATATATATATATATATATATATATATATATATATACATATATGCAGACAGCAGACAGACATAAATATGCACACATATATATACATATACTATATATTTATATATATTCAGATATATAGATATAGATAAATACACACACATACACATAGACATATATCGTATATTTGTATATATACATAAAAATATACATACACACACATATGTGTGTGTGTTTGTGTGTCTGTCTGTGTTTGTGTTTGTGTGTGTGTGTGTGTGTGTGTGTGTGTGTGTGTGTGTGTGTGTGTGTGTGTGTGTGTGTGTGTGTGTGTGTGTGGGTGTGTGGGTGTGTATGTGTGTGTGGGTGTGGGTGTGGTTATGTGTGTGTGTGTGTGTGTGTGTGTGTGTGTGTGTGTGTGTGAGTGTGTGTGTGTGTGTGTGTGCGTGTATGTGTGTGTGTATGTGTGTGTGTGTATGGGTGTGTGTGTATATATGTGTGTGTATATATGTGTGTGTATATGTGTGTGTATATATATATATATGTGTGTGTGTGTGTGTGTGTGTGTGTGTGTGTGTGTGTGTGTGTGTGTGTGTGTGTGTGTGTGTGTGTGCGTGTGTGTGTGTGTGTGTGTGTGTGTGTGTGTGTGTGTGTGTGTGTGTGTGTGTGTGTGTGTGCGTGTGTGTGTGTGTGTGTGTGTGTGTGTGTGTGTGTGTGTGTGTGTGTGTGTGTGTGTGTGTGTGCCTAATATATATATATATATATATATATATATATATATATATATATATATATATATATATATATAAACACATTACCATAGCAGAAGGCGGCTCTGTTTCTCCCACCCAACAGCGCCTCCGCGTATCGCAACCCAAACGCAGCCTCCAGCGCATGGCGTCAGGCGGCAAAAAAACGCAGAAACAGTAATAGCTTTTCGACAGAATGATATTGTTGTTTTAATGAACCGGTGATTAGATTGTCCGTTAGGCAGTGGCACTCTGAGGAGGGCCTCGCTGCGAAGACTCCCCCCCCCCCCCCTCCGCTTATGCAGTGCCGTGGAAATGTTTTGGTATTTTTGAAAGGGAGGTTTTGGGGATGGGGGGACGTGGTCAATGGTGGGGGAGGGGGGAGGGAGGGAGGGAGGGAGGGAGAGGGAGGGAGGGAGAGAAAGGGAGGGAAGGAGGGAGGGAGAGAGATAAACATACATGAATTGATATGGAGAGGAGGAAGGGGGAGGAGAGAGAGAGAGAGAATAAAAGAGAGAAAACGATTAAAAAACGAGAGAAGAGAAAGAAAGAGACAAAAGCGAGGAAGAGAAAGCCGTTCCCTCCCGAACAGACGCCTTCACCCCCCCCCCCCCCCGACGCTCACCTCCTCGCCAGCTGGCCAAACGGATCCATTGTCTCGGCCTCGTCGTCGAAACCTCTCGGAGGCTCCGCTGAGACTGCCGGGGAATTGACGGCCAGATCCATTAACTGATTGACAGGTCGAGGCAACTTATCCGGATCAGCGGCTAATGTCCGGTGCAGCGGGCGTGAGGAACGGGAGGCGGAGAGGGCGGGGATTCGAGTGTCTCCGGAGCGCTCGGTTCGACGGGACGAAGCTGCTTCGGGCGTCGGGGGTTCGGGTTTCGGAGCGCGCGGGGGAGGGGGGGGAGGTGGTGTCTGCCGGGGAGGGGGGATGGGGGTGGGGGGTTCTGCGGGGGAGGGGGGAGGGAGAGGGGGAGGGTGTGTTTGAGGGGAAGGGGGAGGGTGGTGGGGGTGTCTTGGGGGGGGAGTGGGTGAGGGTGTCTGCGGGGTGGGGTGTGTGTGGTGTTTGTGTTTGTTTGTGAGTAATGGAGGGGGGGGGGATTGTGTGTTTAAGGGATGTTTTATGTGTGAAAGGGGGGAGTTGTGTGTGGTTGGTGTTTTTGTGTGTAAGGGGGCATGTTTGTTTATATGGAGGTGTTTGTGTATGTGTGTGTAGATATCGCCACTATTCCAATATAGATTAGGAGACGCAATGTTAAACACAGATGACAGGGAAAAAGGTCTTGTGGTAATCATAAACAGAAACCTAAACCCAAATGATCATATAAATGAAAAGGTCCACAAAATGTTAGGACTGATTGCCAACATGAAGAGGGCATTCGTGTATGTGGACGAAAACATGGTAATGATCATTACAGCAATCATAAGACCTAGTCTTGAGTACGGTGCAGTGGTATGGAGTCCACACTTAAAAAAGGATATAGACAAACTGGAAAGAGTTCAAAGAGCAGCCACAAGATGGGTACCTACTCTGAAATACGAGTTGCGAAGATAGACTACAGAAATTAGGACTTACTACCTTGGAAGAAAGAAGGGAAAGGGGGGGACAGTGAAGAGTGAAGTTAGATAAAGATGACTTTTTAATCTTGAACACAGGAAGGACGAGAGGACACAACAAAAAGTTGAAAGTAAAAAGAGGCAATATATATGTAAAAAAAATAGTTTCCCAAACAGAACTACTGAAGCGTGGAACAGTCTCCCCAAAAAAGTAGTGTCTGCCAAAAATGTGCATCAATTTAAAGTTATACGACAATTTAGATATAGCAAACGGGACCAGCTGAGCTTAGCTCTTCTCCCATATGAAAACAAGTAGGTAAGAACACACACACATACACGCACTCACTCACTCGTTCACTCACTCACACACACTAATCCAGTCACACACACACACACACACACACACACACACACACACACACACACACACACACACACACACACACACACACACACTCACTCTC
>NC_091576.1:34202118-34209618 GCF_042767895.1 Penaeus vannamei
TGTATGGCATTACCCATTTTTTTCATAATATTTTTTAGATTGTAATTTTGGTAATAATGATGATTATGATCATCTTAGCGATAATTTTAATAGTCATTTTGATCATAATGATGATTATGATCATCTTAGCGATAATTTTAATAGTCATTTTGATCATAATGATGATTATGATCATTTTAGCGATAATTTTAATAGTCATTTTGATTATAATGATGATTATGATGATTTTAGTATTAATGAGTTAATATTGATAATAACAATATTGATAATGATAAAAATCAAAATAATAATGATTTTAAAAACACACATACACATGCACAAACAAGCACACACACACACACACACACACACACACACACACACACACACACACACACACACACACACACACACACACACACACACACACACTGAGGACTCCAAATTCAGAACAATGTCTCGAGTAGCTTACTCTTCGTGAACAAATTGATGAACACCTTTATTGAATCTCCAGGATGTGACCTTTTGACTCTTAAGGTGTCATTTGGTGCCTTCCTGATATACCTTTCCTCTTTTTTTTGTATTTTATCTATTTCCCTTTTTGTATTATATATTTCTTTCTCTCTTTTTTGTATTTCATCTTTTACTTTCTATTTCTTTTATTTATTTTTTTCTTACTTTCTTTCTTATTTTATTTTTTATTTTATTTTATCTACTTTTTAAAAATCTTATGTGGAGAAGGTTAAAAGGTTAAGAGGCTGCCCATTTCTATTACTTCTTTTTCTTCACTTCCCTCTCCTTTTTCGCTTTCTCCTCCTACTCCTCTTCCTTCTTCTTCTTCGCTTTCTTGCTCTTCTTCTATTTCTTCTTCCTTGCTTTCTTCTCCTTCTTCTTCGTTGTCACTGTCTTTGTCTTCATATTATTTTTCGTTTTTTTCTGCTTCGTCTTCGTCTTCATCTCCACCATCGTCTCCTTGTTCTTCATCTTAGTTTTTTTTTTATCTTCCTTGTCATCTTCATCTTCATTGTCTTCTTTTTCTTCATCATCATCTTCTTCTCCTCATTTTTGCTTTGTCGGCAAGTTTTAATCTAAACCAATTTATCTTTAAACATTTATTTATCAATTCGTTCTTCCATTTTATTTGTATTTTCTCCATCATGATCTCCGTGCTGCCGGACCCCCCCCCCCCCAAAAAAAAAAAAAAGAAAGAAAGAAAAAAGAAAGAAAGAAAGAAAGAAAGAAAGAAAGAAAGAAAGAAAGAAAGAAAGAAAGAAAGAAAGAAAGAAAGAAAGAAAGAAAGAAAGAAAGAAAGAAAAGAAAGAAAAGAAAGAAAGAAAAAAAGAAAGAAAACACACTAAAAAGGAATATCCCTTAAAATGGAAGAAATAGAAAACAAAAAAGAGGAAAATATTATTATTATTATTTTTTTTTTACCATTCACTCTGCCTTCTCCGTCACTGATGATTGTCATTCTGCTTCCCCATCCTTCAACCCCTTCCCCCCCCCCTCCCCCTTCCTCCCTATTACCCTATGCCCCTCCCCCTGTTACCCTCACCGGCTCCCTATTCCCGCCACTACTAAGCCTCCCTAACTCCCTCTCTGCCTCCCCCTATCCCCCCCAAGCCCTCCACTCCCAGCCCCTATCTCTCCCCATTACCTCTCCCCCCAACACTTCTCCCCCCCACCCCGACCCTATCACCCCCTTCTCCCCGCCCCCCTATCACCCCCTTCTCCCCCGCCCCTTATTTCCCCTCACCCCCCCACCCCTTCCTCCCACTCCCCACCCCTTCCTCCCACCCCCACCCTTCCCCCACCCCCTCAGCCACAAAGCCAATTGCAAAAACTTTCTCTTTCTCTCGCTTCGCTTCTCACGCGAGGGCAGAAAGTGGAAACTCAATTTTTCGGTGGAAGGTTTTCATGGGAGAGAGAGAGAGAGAAGAGAGAGAGAGAAGAGAAGAGAAGAGAAGAGAAGAGAAAAGAGAAGAGAAGAGAAGAGGGGAGAAGAGAAGAGAAGTGAGAGAGAGAGAGAGAGAGAGAGAAAGAGAGAAGAATAAGAAAGGAAGGAGAGAGAGAGAGAGAGAGAGAGAGAGAGAGAGAGAGAGAGAGAGAGAGAGAGAGAGAGAGAGAGAAAATGTTTATTTCTGTCCCGGTGATAATGATGATGATGATAATAAGAATATAGTAATAATAAAAATAATAATGATAATATTATTATTATTATTACTACTACTACTGTCTTTACTACTAATAATAATAATAATGATAATAACAATAATGATAATAATGATGCTAATAATAATATTAAAAAAATGATTATGATATGATAATAAAAATAAGGATGATGATGATGATAAAAATAATAATATCAAAAATAATTATGATAATGAAACCAATAAAGATAATAACGATGATGATGATGATAATAATAATATCAAAAATAATTATGACAATGATAACAATATTGATGATGATGAAGACAGCAGCAGCAACAACAATACTAATAACAATAATAACTATGCTCATCCTCATTACCTCTGAACAACTTTGTTATCATTATCTTTATTATCATCTATGTATGTCAAAGTCCAAATATTTTGTTTATGGCCTTTCGATATAGATAGAGGAATGAGCCTACATGTTACATCCTCGATATGTTTTTGTTTTTTTCTTTCTTTCTTTCTTTTTTCCTACTATCTCACTCTATTAGCTCTACCAGGCCAGGCGACTTTACTGACTTTACTGACTGACAGCCACACTAACTCTATCGGTTTTCCTGTCATTGCTGGCCGCTCTGATAACTCTACAAGCTCTGTCGATTGTGTTGGCTCTGGCAATTGAAGCAGATTTGCCGTCTTTTACTTTTTATCAACTAGCTTTTGTTCATTGTATTTATCTACCAAATCAGCTCTATTAACTCTATAATTTGTTTTAACAGCTATGTCAGGTCTAACAAATCTATTAAGCCTATCCCTTGTTGTAACTGCTTAATTCTGACTTTTTCTAGATCTATCAGCCTTCCCCAGCTCTGTCAATTTCCCTGGCTCTATCAACTCTACCATCTCTCCCCACCCTGACAATTCCCCTAGCTCTATTAACTCTTACCAACACTCCCCAACACCAACACTTTCCCTAGCTCTAGCGGCTTTTCTCAGCTCTGACGATTTCTCTTGCTTTGTCAAGTCTACCAACTCTCCCAAGCTCTATCAGGTCTCCCCAACACCAATCATTTCCTTAGCTCTGTCAACTCTCCCAACTCTTGACCATTTCCCCAAAGTTCCCCAATCGAAGTCCGTTTATCTACCACACATTTTCCCCAATCAAACTCCCTTTATCTACCACAAATTTTCCCCAACACTCCCCAATCAAAACTCCCTTTATCTACCACAAATATTCCCTAACACTCCCCAATCAAAAATCTCTTTATCTACCCCAAATTTTCCCCAACACTCCCCAATCAAAACTCCCTTTATCTACCCCAAATTTTCCGCATCACTCCCCAACCAAAACTCCCTCATCTACCGAACTCACCTGCACTTGGATCGTGGTAGACTCCAGGCCCGAGTAGATAATAGGTAGAATATCGGTGGCGATGTCCTCGGAGGGCGTCTTCTCCAGGATGATGTGGATGTTCTCCAGCAGAGTGACCGAAGCTTGGATGGACTTCGGGAGATTGAACACCACGCTGGAGGAGGAGGGAGAGAGGGGGGTCAAATGGTTTGGTTTTATGTGGTCCTATAAAGGGCATGTGGTCTAATTTGATCGTAAATTGTGAAAGAATTTATATGAGCAGGTTTGAGAGTCCGTGGCATCGTAATAACAGCTGATAAAGAATATTGATAAAGGATGTGAAGAAGAAAATAAAAATGTGATGTTGATGTTAGCCGTATTCATGTTGATAAATGTAGAAAAGGTGTGAATGAGAATGAATATCTTCACAATACAAGAGTTGTATTGGACCGGCTTCGAATATATTTCTTCGTCTCAGAAATGCCTGTATTTCAGACGAAGATACATTCGAAACCGATCAAATACATCTCTTGTATTGTGAAGATATTCATTCTCATTCACACCTTTTCGACACATGTATTGGCTTCGTGTAATATTGCTTGTTTGAAATTATCCCTGTGTCGGTTGATGTTTTAGAGAATGTATTATGTATTATGATTATTATGTAGAATAATCAGTTTCGGGTCATGTACGATCAAGGTTTTTTTGATTCACAAAATCGGTTGGGACTGATCGTACAGGTTGTAAAGACATGGATGGATTAAATATATTGGTTATCATCAGATTGGATAATCTCTGGGGAAAAACAACAACAAATATGAACTTGAAAATGAATGGAGACAATAGCAGGCTTACACTCTAAATGTAAATGAAAATCTACTTTACATACATACACACACACAAACAAACAAACAATCACACACACACACACACACACACACACACATACACATACACCCCCCCCCCACACACACACACACCCCACACACACACAAACACACACACTGCCAAATACAATCACAAATTAACGATCACAAAGGCGTGTTATTTACCCGACATCCCACGCCCATATATGGGACGTAAATCGATGACCAACCAGTCAGAGAGAAGCTGATAACGTTTGCCTTTTTCTTGAGGATTAACAAGGCGATAATGAGGATATATATCGTCGATAAGGTCGTAATTAGGGGCTTAATATCTGGATTATCGACCTTCGTGTTGGCCTAATCAGCGAAGGGGAGGGGGGGGGGGGTAGCAACAGAAGGACGGACAACAACAAGAGAAGAATCATTAAGAAGAGGAAATGACAAGAAGGGGCCGTTGACGGGAAGGAAATGACAAAATGGAAAGTAAATTAAAGATTGTGAGAAATGACAAGAAGGAAAGTCCAGTGACTGGGACGGAAATGACATCAAAAAGTCCATTAAAGAGGATTAGAAATGACAAGAAAAGTCCGTTGACGTGACGGAAATGACGATAAGAGAGGGGTGTTGAAATGACAAGAGAAGGAAACTCCTGACGGAAATAACATGAAAAGTCCATTAAAGAGGATGAGAAATGACAAGAGGAAAAGTCCAATGACATGACGGAGATGATAAAATGGAATCCCCTTTGTAATGAAGGAAATGCCACGACAAAAAAAAAAAAAAAAAAAAAAAAAAAAACAATGAGGTGACGGAAAAGTAGACATGATGACGCTACTGACGTGATAGAAATCCCCAAAGCATCCCATGGAGGCAAAGAGAATGAAAACAGGAAAAAAGAAAAAAAAAAAAAAAACAGAAAAAAGTAAAAACATGAAGAGAAATGAAAACATGAAAAAGTAATAAAATAGACAACGAGAAACGAAGGGAAATAGCAATCAGAGAAATAAATAAAGTAAGAAGGAGCAGCAGCAGAAAAAGCTCATTGAAATATCAGAAATAAGCGAAAAGACGAACTCGGCGTCATGAAAATAACAGTCAGGTAGTGTGAATGAACCGTAAAAGAATCAGCGAGAGAGAGAGAGAGAGAGAAAGAGAGAGAGAGAGAGAGAGAGAGAGAGAGAAAAAAAAAAATATATATATACATATAAATACATATATATATATATAAGAGAGAGAGAGAGAGAGAGAGAGAGAGAGAGAGAGAGAGAGAGAGAGAGAGAGAGAGAGAGAGAGAGAGAGAGAGAGACTTCAAAAAAGGAAAGGGGAGAGGTAGCGGGGAAAGGTAAAGAGAGAGAGAGAGAAATAAGGAAAATAAAATGAAAATGCAAATACATGTATATATATGTATACATATAAGATCTAAATATAAATTAGATTGAAAAAAAACAGAAAGGGGAATAATGATAATAATAATAATAATAATAATCATTATCATTATTATCATTATCATCACTTATTATGATAATAATAAATATATAATAAAAATAACAACCATAATAATATCAATGATAATAGCAGTAGCAATAATATTAAAAATAGTAAAAACAACAACAATAATGATAATAATGAAAAATAAAAATAACAATAAATAACCGAGTAACATTAGGGTGACTCATCAGGAAAAAGACAGAAATTATAACAATTATGATAATTTTGAAGATTACACAGACACACGGGCGCTAGAGCAACTCACAGCCCAATGGTATTATTAAGGGAATGAAACTACCATTGATCAGTAATAACAGGTCTTTTTAATAACGATAAGTGCACCTCAGCGACGCCATAGAGTGGGTGAAGGTTATTTTTTTCTGGGAATGTCTGGGAATAGAAGAGTGATTTGTGTGTATTTGCTTGTGTGTGTGGGGTGGGGGTGGGGGTGGAGGGGGGGCGTGTGTGTGGGGGGGGGCGTGTGTGTGGGGGGGGGGGCGTGTGTGTGTGGGGGGGGCGTGTGTGTGTGGGGGCGTGTGTGGGGGGAGGGGGCGTGTGTGTGTGTGTGTGTGTGTGTGTGTGGGTGTGTGTGTGTGTGTGTGTGTGTGCGTGGGTGTGTGTGTGTGTGTGTGTGTGTGTTTGTATGTATTTGTATGTATGTGTGCGTTCGTGTTTGTATGTATGTATGTATGTGTGTGTGTGTGTGTGTTTGTATTTATTTGTATATATGTGTGCGTTCGTGTCTGTATATGTGTGTGTGCGTGTGCGTGTGCGTGTGCGTGTGAGTGTGAGTGTGTGTGCGTGTGTGTGTATGTGTCCACATTCGAATATATATACATGCATACACACACCATACATACATACATCACATAAATATGTATATACAAGTGTCTAGAAATATCTAGCAACCCCAGGAGGAAGAAAACGAATATATTCACTCATCTTATCTCGGAGATAAAAAGGGCCAACTGGGAGATAAGACAGAGGGGGAGGGGGATGTGGGAGAGGGGGGGGGGAGGAGAGGGTGAAGATGAAGGGAGAGGGAGAGAGAGCGAGAGGGAGAGGGAAGGATAGGGAGAGAGGGAGAGAAGGAAAGTAAAAGGGGTATGAAGAAGGGAATGGGTATGGAGTGAGCGAGGAGAGAGGGAGGGAGAGAGAGAAGGCGGAATAGGGGTGGGGGAGGCTAGGTTGGAGAGAGGCTGGGAGGGGAGGGGGGGCGTAGAGGGAAGGAGGGGAGGGGCGAGGGCGGGGGAGGGACTGACGAAGAGGACAAACAAAAAGAAAAAAAAAAAGGTGACGACAAGAAATGATTCATTGGTGAGAGCGATAGAAAGGTACACTCACTATTGCACATTCGGCTTATGCAACATTATGCAATGATTACATATCCTCCATTAGTAAAAAGAGATTGCAGCAACATTTTTTTTTGTTTGTTTGTTTTGTTTTGCATCTTGAGAAAAGCTGTTAATGCTACTCATAAAAGAAATCTTCCTTTTTTTTCGTAACGAGTAAGAAAAAAAGGAAATCTCTTTATTCGGTGAAGATAATGAAATCGAAGGCAGTCACGTATGTTGATGCCAGTTTCGTGACATTAAAGCAATAGTTTCATAATTCGTAAATGAAATATGATTATCATATCAAACACACACACACACACACA